>NC_086327.1:123184224-123484224 GCF_036172605.1 Pelobates fuscus | reverse complement strand
TTTGTTTTTGCTAGAAACATGCAAATTCCTTTAGAGTCAAATGCTATATTTAGGTAATATGGTTCTTCCTCAAGGAATAGTCACAGATTAAGTCTAAAAATGAGGTGGTTAAGTATCATATGGAAAAGCATATTACTGGCATATGCACCAAGAGTGAAGAGTTCTTTCTAATCACAAATTAGAGTTCTTGCCAACATATGGGACATAGTAGACAAGCTGCATGATAACCTGTATGGAAGTAAGTTTGAACTGAGAATCCACAATATATCAGATGGCTTGGGAGAGGATATTTGAGGCTAAAATACATTTTTACACTATTCAATTCTAAATGTGTCCAAAGAATCAGGTGTATGATGTTCTTTATGGAAGAACTAGGCACTGTTCTCAAAAGAAAATGAATTGGGAAACACCTCCACACTTACACATGCATGCCACTTGGACTTCCACTATTGAAACACTGTCTGCAAAATCATATGATTTGATTTGGATGTTTGTTATGTTGAGGGCAGTATGGTTGTTTAACTTCTGACTCCGGAAACTTAGCAATATTAATAGTTGCTAGAGACCTATTCAAATAAAGCAGAACTGAGGTATAACTTGGCTCTTCTATATAAACGCAACAATCCCCGGTGCCACCGATCACCCACTAAGGCACAGAAAGAAAAAAATAAAGTACTCTACTGTGAAAAATATAGTAGGGGGTGCAATTAACATAACATATACACATAATAGTGGACAATACTTTTTGTAAATAGTCCTTAATCACAATTGATCCTGTCTACATACAATCCATATTCCAGGGATAGAGAACGCAGTCCGGCTGATAGGAAGGACAATCGACTCTGTCATTAGTAAGGAGGAACCGGGCATCAAGGGAGGGGACTGAGCAGTCAGAACAGGGAGCTCTACAGCAAATCATCAGCGTACATTGACGCCCGTTCCTCACAGCCCTTAGCTCCCTTAGTAAGGAGGGACCAGGGTCTAAGGGCTGTGGGGAACAGGTGGTCAGTGAAATGTCCCTTTCCCATACAATCAATGTACGCTAATGATTTGCTGTGGAGCTCCCTGTTCTGACTACTCATCCCCCTCCTTTGACCCCCGGTCCCTCCTTACTAATGACAAGCTGTATTGTCCTTCCTATCAGCCTGACTGCGTTCTCTACTATTTTTATATGTTATTTTAATGGCACTCCACTATTATATTGTGATTTTTTTCACAGTATGCTATAGGAGTCAATTCAAGGTACTAACTCACACGTATAAAGCACTGAACAACTCCAGCCCCTCTTACATCTCCTCACAGATCCATAGGTATGTCCCTTCTCGGTCTCTCCGCTCTACCCATGACCACCTCCTGTCCGTTGTCCGCACCCGTACGGCCAACTCGCGCTTGCAGGACTTCTCGCGGGCGGCTCCCTTCCTATGGAATAGCCTGCCTACCGCCATGAGACTCTCCCCTAGTCTTGCATCTTTTAAGAAGTGCCTTAAAACACATCTCTTTAGGAAAGCTTATGGCCTCCTGTACCTCACATACCTGTCTCTTGCTCTCTCCTAAAGGGCAGCCCACCTTATTTGATTGAAAATTCCTGTCCTAATGTGTTTTACACCCCACCTCCTATAGAATGTAAGCTCGATTGAGCAGGGTCCTCTTCAACCTATTGTTCCTGTAAGTTTATTTGTAATTGTCCTATTTATAGTTAAATCCCCTCTCATAATATTGTAAAGCGCTATGGAATCTGTTGGCGCTATATAAATGGCAATAATAATAATAATAATAATATAGTGAATGCAAGTGCAACAGACGAGATCGGTGACAAAGAACTATGAATCTTAAGTATCCTATTTGGTTGAGATATGAAAGTGCTGCCCTGTTGTGCACATAAAACAGAATAATACACCAAAATGGACAAGGTCCAACAGATGTAAGACAGATAGCTGTCAGCTGCCCAAGCTTTTCTGAATGCCAGTACTTTTATGTGAAGTTTTAATTCCTCCTTTGAACAGTACGCAACCATTTTTCTGAAATATAAATGCACGTCTCTAGTTGGGAAGCATTTGGTGGTCATAACATCTGAAGGGAAATCTGTAATAGAGGTTTTCTGTAAAATAGACTGAAGATATAAAATCATTTGCTTATGTATTGTTTCATTTAACACATAAGAGAATCTGTTCAATCGAGTCATTGCAGATGCATTGTATATGACTATACATTGAAAACTAAAAATTCATATTATGATTGGAGAAAATGATATATGAAAGCATAATGCCTGTTTTTATCTCTTTCTAATTATAAGCATTTTCTGACCACAGCAAACCTTTTTAGACATATAATATGATAGTTGCATTCATCGTCTTTCTTACCAAAAGGCAGCTGTGCTTTGACATATTGTTATTAATATGAAAGATGAATTCACCAAGGCACTTTACACCCAGACCCTTTATATATTAAATTTGGACATTCATCCTCCATTGATGTAGAACATGTCGGGAGAATCATATGTTCTGTTAATCTTTAGGCTGAAGAATAATATTCAGTTGATCAAAAAAGTCAAAAACTGGATTATGTTTTTAATCCAAGTCTTTTTTTTTTTTTTTTTAAAGATTATTGCTTCTTTGAATTAACACTATAAGAAATCTAAAAAAAATATGTGTGAAAGACAAAGCATGATATGTCCTTGATGGGGATGTTTTCATCAGGGATAAAATATATTTATCTGGAAAGCCTCTTAATTTTAAAAGCAAATTCAGTATACCAGGTGTTTGTAAGCATTAGTGTGCATGCCCCCTGCCAATATACAGAGCAGTGGCTGCACCAGGGTGCACATGCTAAGGGGACCATTGAATGGCCCATGTACTTAGGGCTGTCGATGGGCATGTGTTGAGCACTGGGTCCCTTGCTTATTGGCAGCAATGGGAGGAAGTGACAGCCTGTCACTTCCACTCAAAGAGATAGAAGCTGCATGGAAACAGGAAGAACAGATAAAAAGGAGGGGAGCTGGGTAGGGAGAGCCAGCCCCTAACTCCCAACTGCCTTAGCCTGCTACTGGACCCCAGTGAAGCCACCCTCCTTCAAAAGGTAGGAAATGGGAGGGTGGCTATGAAAGTGTAAATTTTTACATGTGTGTGTGTAAGTCTGTCAATCTGTGTGCTAGTGTGTGCGTCTGTGTATCTGTATGTCTGTCAGTGTGTATCTGTATGTTATCGGTATGTGGATCTGTATTTGTGTCAGTGTTTGTATCTGCGTGTCTGTCTACCTGTAAGTCTGTATGTATGTGTATCTGTATTTTTTGTCAGTGTGTGTATATGTGTGTTATTGTGTATATCCGTATGTGTATGTTGTCAGTATCTTTATCTGTTTGTCTGTGCGTGTGTTTGTCAGTGTGTGTATATCTGTGTCTGTATATCTGCATGTGTGTCAGTGTGTGTATCTGTGTGTGGCAGTGTATGGGTATATGTGCATACATTTCAGTATTCAAACACTAACGCTACACACAAACATACCCCTGCATTCAAACATCAACACTACATACAAACACCCTGGCATTCCAACGGCAGCACTACATAAAAACACACCTCTGTATTAACAATCAAAATTATATATCAACACACCACTGCATTCATAAACCACACTACACACAAATGCACTCTTGCATTCAAATGCCAACACTACATTCACAAAAACATACTCCATACAAAAACATGCTTACATTTAAATACACAAACACTGCTCAGTGCTAAATACAACCATGGAAGCATGGCAAAATAGTAGAACCCCCAGCTGTAAAAGTATTGTGGGAGTTGAATGACAGGTGGGGATCTACTTTTGGACCATCCTTGTGATGGGGGGGTCTAAAAACGTCTTGCACCAAGGCCCGCTTTACGTTAGGTCTGCCACAGACACAGATAAATACTATTTAACTTTAAACTGGATTCTTTGGAGGACACATGCTCACTAAACATCTCACATAAGCTCTACCATATAAACACATGACAAGATTGTGCTTAACTACATTAAACCTACAATCATTCATTCCTAGAGCTGATATGGTTCAATTAGGGCTGAAATACTCATACTTTATACAGATGTTTGCACCTTTATACTGGGCAGTGTCATTGACCCAGTCCAAAGTCCAAACACATGCCATTTATATGAGAATATCCATTATAGGACTCGTCCTGAATGTTACTGTCATTGCAGCATTACATACATTACATACGGTGAAAAGAGACATGCATCCATTAAGTTCAGCCTCTCTAGCATCCGTTTTTGCTGTTGATCTGAAGGAAGGCAAAAAATAAAAACAACAAGAATTTGAAGCGCTTTTCAATTTTGCAAAAGAATAGGAAAAAAATTCCATCTTTATCCCAGAATGACAGTCAGATCTCACCTCGGATCAAGAAGGGAAATTCTATCCCTGAAAATGGTGTTTCTGCAAGTCATCCAATTGCTGTCTAAACATTTGTACAGACTCTAATAAAGCCACTTGTTCAGATAAGAATTCCACATTCTTATTGTTCCTTAATATCCCCCTCTCTCTCATAAGATATTTAGCATTTTAGCTGAAAGAATGAAATAATGAAAGAAGCAAGAGGAATTGTTAGTGTCAGACTCATCTTAGAGGTTTTGCTTTGATGTGGCAGGTAAACTTAAACTGTAATTGCCATTGGAGAGATACTAAAAAACATCCAGGTATTTAAATGAACATATGGATTTGGGAGAGTGTGCAGATATATTTTCTTCTTTGGTTTTTATGTCCCCATGCATTGAAATCTAAGGGAGTACTTTCTGGTGTCTGCTTGATGAATTGCTAAAGGCTGTAACTACGTCCAGCTAATCAGATTTTTTGAATGTGGTGCATAAATAAAGTAGTTGTATCAATAGACCTTTCGAGGTTTGGATAAGATATCAGCAATTACCCCTCCTACATCTTAGCTCGAACGGCTTGGATTTGTTTGGAGGAATGGAGTGAGAGATATTTTATTTTAGTTTTTAAAAACGTTTTTTCCTTGGCTGAAGTGATTCTCTGTTGTAGCTGCAATCTCAGTTAGCATATAGGTAAAAGAACACCCCAGCATTATAAAAAAAATAAACTTATAACACTGGACTGCTATTTAGCATAACGTGCATCTTTTCCCCTCCATAACTGTAAATATAAAGCAATTACTTACCATTAACCATGTTATTACGGTACTTACCATTAATCCACCTTCGGGAGACCACCACTCACATAGAAATAATGGGAGACAGAACACGTTGCGGCAGTGCTTCTCATAGAGAAGCATTGCCTCTAAGGCTCCTCTTTTAGCAAGCACTCATAGCGAGTGAGAAAGAGCAGAATGTCAGTTGTCTGATTGATGGCTTGGACAGGGGAATTTAGGAGCTTTATAAAGGTGCTGATTACTCATTATGACATTTATAAGGAATAGGAGACTATTTCAGTGGTACATTCACAGATGCAAAAGTACAAAACAGGTCCTAACGAAGAGGTATTCCACAGATGATCTCACACATGGTTAATGAGACACCATAGGCATTCATAAGGTATTGTGAATGAAGTTGGCTGCATCCTTGATTCACTGCAAGTAATGGTCGATGAGGAATGGTAAGAGATGCCAGTAGAAGCTGTTTCATCTTCTCCGTAAGACAATATAGTCCTAAGTTTGCCTTATGATGTCTTCTGATTGGCTTGGATTTTTTTGTAGGATATGTTTTCTTCTTGTCAGTTCACTTACCTCTAGCACAAAAGAAAAATTTAGAGCAGAAGTGGCCAAAAGTTGTAGAACGACAACTCCCATGAAAGTTGTAGTTTTAAAAACATCTGGGGATTTATCTTTTGGGAACCCTTGATTTAGAGTATCATTTAAGAACTGGAAGAGCTGGTAACTAATCATACTGGCTGATTTTTTTTTTATTTTTTTTTTTTCAGTTGGTATTTTGTACTTTTTTTAAGGTCGTCTTTTAGGCTTATTCAGTAAACTGTGAATTGTCTAAAATTCACTCAAGAAATGCAAAATGTATCCCAAAATAGTTTAACTGTAAAAGTTTTCCTACTTAGCTATATCTCCATCCGAGCTATAACTTTATAAACATTTACATTTACAGACAAATATCCAACAATTCTCTGAGAATAATACGATAGTTACAACTACACAACACATTCATGAGCCTCATATTGTATGAATGCATGTATAATACATCTTACTTTTAAACATACTAAAATTGGTCAACGCACCTAGAGAGATATACATAAAACAAATTCCATACCTAACCTTCGGAGTGGTATTAGTGTGTCGTACATCTGCAACGTGGTGATAGAACAACACATCCACTATATAATGTGACAAACCTCATAGAACAGAAATGCTTTTTGTTTTGGGCAACACAAATCGCCGAAAACGAAACAGATCAATGTATTTTTTTCTATTTTTCTCTGTTTTTTTTTTTTGTTTGTTTTGTTTGTTTGACAGATGTAAAGGTCAGTGGTTTGATAAACATCTCTCACAATGTAATCTTACTATTGCACCCAAACCTTGTTTTCGCTCCTTTACATGCACAGTCAATTTTGACAATGCACACAATAGGAAATCCTTTGTCTATACACAATATTGTGACACTTGTGCATACGCATTCAGTTGTCATTCCTTCAAAAACCCAGTATGATTTTACTTATACAGACAGTCAAACCTCCCGCATTGGGGATCTCAATTCTTGAATACACACAGCAGATCCATAGATTGTATGAACACAGAATACACCCACTCATGTACCCCAACCTTCTGCCCCACTGATACGGGGCCAAGTTTCCTCCGCCTGTAACATCTGCTCCTTTTGTTCCCTGGCACTGTTATTCTGTGTTTTCTCTGAATAATTGACGTATTGATCCAAACCTCGCACACAAACTGTAGACATGGGACACTAGTAGGCTTTAGCCAGGGGACAGTAAAGTAGCCATTCTATTGAACAATTTAACCCTCACAAAATCGGATAGGAACCTAGCACAGAATTTTTAAAATCAGACATAATTATTCTATAATTATCAGAGTAATTATGCCCTTAACTCAGATGTATGCAAATACTGTTTAAACAATTACTCATACACATGTACCATAAACAAATATTTCAAACATGTGGTCATATATATTTATCTACAGTTTCACATACAAAATGGAGCTGTCTAAAGTGTCCTTTTAAGTGCCAGTTTAGTACAGTTTTTTAACCCTTTCATCTCCCATTCATTGGAATAACTGTTGTAGTGCAAATTAATGCAGAAATCCATTCACATTCTCTCCTGCCCTAAAGTTGAGTTCACTCGAAAGAGGGGAAAAAAATTAATTTGAAACTGGTCAAAAGTGACAAGTGAATTTGAAGGGAAATTTGATACCAAATTACCTTGTAGCAGTACTTACCCTCTCCAGGGGCCGGCCGGGGTCCTCTCTTCTCGCCGCGCGCGGTCCAGCTCCTGCACGAGCCGCGCGCGGCTCATCCGACGACGAGATCAGGAAGGCGGGCAGTGACCGCGAGAAGCGGTCACGTGTCCCGCCTGACACTAAGAGCGCACCGCGTGTCTTGGGCGCGCTCTTAAAGGGACAGTGGGAGACAAAATTAGAATCAGTCTCCCATTGGCCCCTGTCATGCCACGTTCCCCATACACTCACATTTTGGGGGCGTGGATATGACAGGGGCCAACCAAAGTGAACACTAGGGTATTTATACTCACCTGTTTCCTTTGTACCTTGCCCTATCGTGGTTTCTGTTCAGTTCCCTTTAGTGCTTGTATCGTTCAGTTGTTTTTTTGGTGCTTGACCTTGGCTTTGTTCCTGACTCAGTTCTCTCTTTATCCTTGCTTGTCTATCCGCCGGTTTGCTCTCCTGTGTACCAGTCCCTGGCTTGTTCTACTTTACGCTGTCTCTCCGTTCCCTTGACCTCGGCTTGTTCTGGACTCTGTCTTTTCTTGTACTCGTCTAGTCCGGCCATTCTAAGGTCCGGTAAGACGAATCCTGTTTTCTTGTCTCTTGACTATCTGGACTATTCCTGCGTGTTGGGGTATATTACCGTGACATACCTGAATTGGAAAAATTTGAAATTCACTTTGAATTAGCTTTGAATTCTAACAAAAGTGGAATACCATATGTAACCTCCAGGTAATTGAAAAGCTAATTATGGTACATCTATCAGGCTGGGCAGAATAATTTTCTGTTTGATTGGGTTTTTGTGGGAGAGGAGTATATTTGTGGCTTTTTTTTTTAAATGTATAATTTATTAAGTTTTGGATCTGGTATCAATGGACAAAAATAATAACAGAAATAGAAAAAGATATTTGAGGGAAAGAAAGGGGATTAGGGCTTCGATTTAATAAGCTTTCCAAGTGATTCAATACTGCTCGAACCCCTTTCCAAATGACTCAATACTGCTAGAACCATGTTCCAAATGATTCCCATCAAAGCCTATCGTCATTTTTGTAGCTAAATCATTTGGAAAATGTTTCTAAGAGTATTGAATCATTTTGAAAGCTTATTAAATCAAGGCTTAATTTGGTAAAACACATGACTGTGTCATGTCAATAATTATTGCAACAAGCAACAGAAAGAATTTCAAATAAGAGGTGCAATTTCTGACTAAGGAGGGAATTGAAGGACTTATTAGCTCGGTACACCTTAGCCAAAGCAACTGGGCATCTCTCTTGCCAGCTAATAATTGCTTGATACTTTTTTATCACTGGAGGTACTGACTGTTCTTTTCATTACATTTATTAAGTAGAGTCACCGAAGCAAACCAATGGGTCCATTGATGGTCCTGGAGAGTATGCTATTTTTTTTCAAAGTCAAACCTTTTTTATCTATAAAAACCATGGGATATCTCCAATATCTCCAATATTCCATGGTCAACAATATCTCCAATATCCCATTGTCAACTTCAAAAATCGAATGACTCAGTGAGTATTGCATAGTTATATAATTATGTAGGCTAAAAAAGACTTGTGTTCATCAAGTTCGCCCGTTCTAATTGTAATGCACAGATTAAAAAAAACTGGTGGTAAGAGACACTATAATATTAATAAAGATAATTATTCTCAAACTCAATTTTAAATTATTTATTAAAGCATAAAGCAGGAACACTTAAAGGGACACTTAAAGGGACACTCTAAGCGTGCCGCTCCCGGCGACTTCAATTGTGCCCTCTCCGCGAGCGGTGGCTACTAATGCCCAAGCACCACTCCCAGTACCTCCACACTTCTGCTTTCCGTGAGCAGCAGCTTATGGTGCCCGTGCGCCGCTCATGGATATGTCAGCTCCCCCCATTGGTCTCTGGGACACTGCACACTCGCATGCAGCATGTTTAAATAGGCGCCCAGGTAAGGCATCTGACTTAACAATGACTTAACAATAGTGACATCACCACGTGTGATAATTAACTCGGATTGGAAATTAGCCAATAAGGGTTAACCTAAGTGTATTTATACTTACCTTTCCCATGTCTCCTTGCCCTGTCGTGGTCTTTTGATAGTCCAATAGCGCGTATACTCTGTCCGTTTGTCTGATTGTCTGGTTACCGAATTTTTGGCTTGTCTGACTATTTATCTTGCTTTCTCTGATCCTTGACCTCGGCTTGTCTTATCGATTATTCTGTCCCTCTTGTGTCCCTCTGACTTTGGCTTATATTCTGACTACTCTCTGTGTGCACAGCCCAGCCACTCTAGCCGGTACTGCACTTCCATGTGTCTGTGTTCTGTCAGCGTGTCTGGTTCCAGAGTTTGTGACACTAAGCACCCAAATCACTATATCTTAATTTAGTGGTTTTGGTGCATTTATGCTGTCCTTTTTATTTGACAATGTTTTAATTTGGCTGAGAACTCTCTTCTTGTGGTTTTGAGACAGCCAGCCACTAGTGATACTTCCTCCTTAAGATGTTTCATTTTCTTTAGTCTTCACATTTAGCATCATCCGGTACAACATGATCAATCTGATGACTCTCAGTAGGCAGTCGGGTTACAGTGAGAATACTGCATTCCTGTATTTATTCGCCCTAAATCTTAACCTATATATATTTACATGTTTCTTTAGCTGCTCTTGAACACCTGTGTTTGTATTTAATTCATTGAATAAATAGTCAGTGAGACTCACTAGTTGTTTTTAAGCCAACGTGAGTGTAGTTCACGTGACTGCTTCAAACATTATTGTAACACTAAACGACGAGATCGAGTGTTTAAACAATTCAATTGAAGGAGAAAAAAGCAAGACTTGTGAAGCTACAATCAACTATATTGATGCTGCAGTTTTTGATCATTTTCATGGTTTGTCTATACTCTTCACGGCTGAGATTTATTGATTGCATATGTTATGCTCTCGGTTGGTCCGCATAATGCATTTTGTTATATTCATTCAGTTTTAATCATCAGTCGACAATTTTACCATTCCCACCTGGCTAGTTCCTACTGTTAAGTGACACAGTTATTCTGCTTCTCATTTTTTTCTTGCATCCGTCCTGATGTCAATTGCCCACTTTTCCCCCCCTCTGTTATCTCCTGCGAATAGCCCTTCTCGTTCCAATCCCTAATTCCACCATTGTCAATTTTTGCTATCTTAACATGGGTCATTAGAACAAAGAGAGAACAGAGAGGAAAAGGAACAATGAAACTACGAAAGCACAAGCGAGAGAAAAACAAATAATTGGGGACATTCCTCTACTTTCTATGATATTTCAGGATCTATGTCAATCTAATTGTTTGCCCAACCTTATCCATGATCTGTTGTTGTAAAATTCTGGTGCGCGTCCCTAGAGTATGAAAGCAACAGTAACAGAAGTAAAGTGACACATGATTCTTTTTGGAAGATAATCCTACAGGCAGAGAAAAGAAACAGTTGAAGAGAGATTGTGAAAAGGTGAATACAGCAACAGAATAGCATTTTAGAAATATTGCATCCGGAAATACTGTAGTATTTCAGAAAATCATAAACCAGATACCTTAATGTTAATTAAGGTGAAAACACAAATATATAGAACATTAAATGTATAAACAAAATAATAATAAGAATGTATGCTAAATGTAAAGGGACACTCCACGGCCCAAATACAAAAAAAAATTAAGACAAATCACTATTTAGTGGATAAACTCTCACTGAAAGCATGCGTGAATTTAATCATGATTTTTTTTTCCACTGGGGGTATATCTAGAAAAGTTTGCAAAAACTGATAACCTTTTGTCTGCAACCTTTGCAAGCCCTCCTCTTCTAACCCTGCTCAGACTTTCTGAAGCTGTCCAATCACAGACTTCCAAATGCAGCTCAATGAGAAGTCTTTGCAAGGCAGTGGCACTGAGCAACTGTTGCCTCTTGAGTTTCAGAGAATTACACATTTTGTTGATACTCTTTTGATAAGAACCCTTTTAACCCTATTAAAGAGTTACTCCAAAAACCATGACCACTTCTGCTCTTAGAATTGGTCATGGTGGAAGGAATATGTGTGTGCAGAATTTCTGTTTGAAAGCATTCTTTTGCGAAAGAAGGCCTTGTTGTCATTCTGCACACACTGAGCTATTTGCACTTTTGTTGCCAGGGGCTAGTCACACCACTGGGCCCTGGCATACATGACATAGGGGCCCAGAACTCTGGTGCATGCTGGTTTATGTTAAATTTGGTATAAAATAAAAAACCTCTGTATGACGCACGGTAGACCTGGTTGGCTTCTACCCTTCCGATCAAGGACTTGGTCCATCCCTCCTGAATGAATGAAAAATGGCCAACATTATCAGTTGTATTACAGAACCCATTTAAATTGGTGCTTCTACTGAGACAGGAAAGTTTTATTTAACAAGTTCAATAATTAGTTTTCTTTAGCTGAACTATAATTTTCTTTAACCCAATCAATTTCTGGATAATTAAAATCTCAAATGATTAATGTTTTACTCAGATGTACAGCTTTTTCAGTTTGAGATAACAGATGGTCAGTTGTAGAAAGTGGATGGTTTAAGGATATACACCCTACACCATTTCAAAAGGGAATTCATAGAGAGTAGGTTACTTATGCCCCGTTTCCACTGAGCGGTACGGTTTGGGTCAGTACAGTCGGCTACGCTATTTTGAGTGTTTCCATTATAAAAAATGGCCCATACAACTGAACCAAACCGCACCATTCCTGGGCCCCCTTCAGATGATGGTCCATAGGAAATGGTACGGTACATAGAAACATAGAAACATAGAAACATAGAATGTGACGGCAGATAAGAACCATTCGGCCCATCTAGTCTGCCCAGTTTTCTAAATACTTTCATTAGTCCCTGGCCTTATCTTATAGTTAGGATAGCCTTATGCCTATCCCACGTGTGCTTAAACTCCTTTACTGTGTTAACCTCTACCACTTCAGATGGAAGGCTATTGCATGCATCCACTACCCTCTCAGTAAAGTAATACTTCCTGATATTATTTTTAAACCTTTGCCCCTCTAATTTAAGACTGTGTCCTCTTGTTGTGGTAGTTTTTCTTCTTTTAAATATAGTCTCCTCCTTTACTGTGTTGATTCCCTTTATATATTTATGTGTACGGTTAAGGTGGAGGTACTAGCGTCACACTATACAAGCCATTGATTGGCGGACAGGAAAATGTCGATGCTCACGACAAATGACACGCAAGGCATTTGGTCTAAACCCAGCATGCCCCCTGACAGTCCGACTTGAAGTGGAAACGCTCACCTGAATAGGCTGGACCATTCTAACCCTCCCAAACCGTACCGACCCAAACCTTATTGCTCAGTGGAAATGAGGCATTATTGTGTCATTATAGGGTAGAGTTCCCTTTCTGTAACAGGCTTTAACATCAATTGATATAGAAAGGTTCGCACATAATTTTAAAAAAATGAGAAAAATATTTTTTAAATTAATGTTGAGATATTTATGAAGACAAATTACTAAAGTGAGAATTCAAGGTTATTTCAAAGAGAATTTCCTATTAAAGGCCAAAGTTGCCAGACTAGAATGATGGCTGACTTAGAGAATGTTTAGTGATAACTCTGTCTATGGAACATTAAATCTGGTGTTTTAGAGTCAGGATTGTTCTTATTTGAAAAAAAAAAATGACAATGGTAAGAGAAAAAATTCTAGGGCATAATCACTAGACGGTGAGTTTTGGTGATTTAACAAAAAAAATGCTTTCAAAGTTTTGACAGTGTTGTTGTTAATAAGGGAAAAATATAAATTAATAAGATGGAAATTGGTCGTCAACTTGCGGTAATACCTTAGGTATTACTTAGGAAAGAGACTCACATTATCCCCAATAACTGAGTATTTGCAATTTAGAATAAATCTAATTAATTATGTATATGGATGATGATGTCATACAGTTAAGAGAACAATTATTCTATGCCAAGGGAAAAGGGAGGGATATTATATTAATTCGCTTGGGACACATTTCAAAATTTCCAAGATTTCATTAATTAGATTCATCATGTATAATATCTCTTTAATACAGATTTAAGGAAAATGTGCATAGCATATAATTAATATATTACAAGTTTCGCATTAGATATGCATATATTCACTTTTATAATAACGTTTCAATTTGTTAGAATATTATAGATTTTGGTGTTAACAATTTTTTTTTTACTGAATGAATATCTGAGTATGTGAGTCTTATTTTAACATGTTAGAATATTCTAAATTGAATACTTTATGAATTAGGAATAAGTACATTTTCTACAACTCATATTCAATTTAAAGTAGACGTGTCAATGTTACATTAATCATCTATACAGTTTTTTGCTGTGAATTGACAGCCAGGATGAAACATGGAGGTCAAAATAGCTGAATTCAAGGTTCTATTTGTAAAAAGATTGACCTAAATTTGACAGCAAGCTTATTAATACACAATTCATTATTTTGTGAAAGAAGACCCTGTTGTCATTTTGCCATTTTTTCAGAGTTTATTGGTTTTTACAATACTTTTTATTAGATATGTTGTATTACTTATCTCCCATACCAAGAACACAGATTTATACACACGCAACTATCCTCCTTTGCAACAGTTATAGTGTTGCACAGGTACATATGTTTTTGTAACTCTGAAACAATCCGGAATTATAGATTTAAGTATCTTGTTTGTTTTTGAAAGCTGTTTTATAATGTTTTCCATGACAGGTTAAAATTATTCATCACTTTAATAACTTGTAAACGTCTCTGCAGCTTCAATAAATGTCAATATAATATACCTCCAAAATAAAAAAAAAATAAAAAAAAAAAAGATGTCACTGAATTTCACTTATCCAGAAGCATGCAGTGTTATGACTTTGTTTGTTTACAACATTTAAAGAATACATATACTGCTTTTGAGTACTATCATCTGTCAAATAGTACTCTTTTTCTTTTACCATACCTTGTGAAATTAATAAAAGAATAACTAAAAAAAGAATAGAACAGAGAGGAGGCTTCTGTCCATTCTGTATTACATTACAGTACTCTTTATAAATCATACAGATCTGCAAAAAAAACTAATTTTTTTTAATAAATGTGATATGTTCAAACAGCTAAACACACACACACATTTTAGCATATATTTATAATAAAAATTATATTTTAAGAGCCAAAACAGTCCCAGTCGCTTCTTATCATCATTTTATAGGCTTTATAGTAATAGATATTATAACATATAATATTTACACCGAATCGTGTGATATAATGATTTAGGAACTCCTACATTCCCAAGCAACATATCAAACAGCATTGAAGATGTCCATTCATTATTTGGTCCATATATATAAAATAAATGTACGCATGCTAAGTCACAAATCCTAAAAATTAGCATGGTCAAGGAGCATGGACAGGTTCTCAGTCTTGAGCCTTTATTTCTTGGTAGATCTCATCTAAACCGTAAAGAAAAAAGAAAAAAAAAAAGAAACATCTTACCAACGCGTTTCAACTCTGAGGCTTTTTCAATGTAGATGTACTTGTTGGAAAATGCAGATTTTAAAAAAAAAAGTAGTTCCAAATAATATGTGTACCTGTGATTGTTCTAAGGCCTAGACTTTCTTTTCAGTAGTGGTGGTGCATGAATAAAATTATGACAAATGTTTTTTATCCCGTACTTGGGGAAAAAAAAACTGGCAAAACAGTATTGCCTTTGGACACATTTTGAAGATGACTATTAAACATAAGAGGTATCAAGTGAATGTTAATGTGCACACCTCATAATAAATGCTGAAATTGAATTCACATCAATTAGGTTTAAAATATTTATATACATTTTATGTAAGTTAATGCCACTTCAATTTATGAAATTCAAAAAAATATATAATTAACATTGCCTGTCTTATTGGGGAGTAAAATGAAATAAGAACTAGTGATTAAAATTAAGATGCTATATTGATTAATTAGGATAATTAGCATAGACAAGGCGACTGATGAATATAGATTTAATAAATGCTAAGAATATGTTATGAGTACAGATGTTAATGGAATATTAGAGTATTAGCAAACATACATTGAAGAACGAATATGCATGAAATAATGATTATGTTAGCTTGGGAAGTATAGTATGTATAAATAATGAAGGTTAATAGGATTATAATAGTTTATTAAGTTTTGGATAGGAGCACAGATACTGAATAATTGTACATACTGCCCCATGAGTAGGACTAGTTTCTTTTTAATAGTTAGGTTGTATTTATGCAACCCTATCATCTCATGCAATAATCTGTGAATCAGGAGTCATAGGGTATGACAGTGATGTCATTACAAAGTACAATCTCATGCTTGTGCTGTAAATTTTGATCAACATAGCCTGCATCTGCCCTTTTCTTACGCAGTATGCTACCAAGGAGCTTGTCCATGCTCTAGTAATTTCCCGCATTGATTATTGTACCCTCTCCTAATTGGTCTTTCCAAAAGCCATATTGCCCCGCTACAGTCTATAATGAATGCTGCCGCCAGACTGATTTTCCTCTCTAGTCGGTCCTCTCACATCTCACCCCTCTGTCAGTCCTTACATTGGCTTCCTGTATCCTATAGCAGTCAATTCAAAGTGCTAACCCATACCTATAAAGCACTGAACAAGTCTAGCCCCTCTTATAACTCTTCAAAGATCCATAGGTATACCACTTCTTGGTCTCTCCACTCTGCCTTCTCCTGACCTTCTCCTGCCCGTTGCTTGCACCCATATGGCCAACTCATGCTTTCAGGACTTCTCACGGGTGACTTCCATCCTGTGGAATACCCTGCCTACCACCATCAGACTCTCCCCTAGTCTTGCAGCTTATGGCCTCCCAGAGTTACCTCTACCTTACATTCCTGTCTCTTGCTCTATCCTAAAGGGCAGCACTCTACTCTCCTCCAGCTCTGCTGCACCCCCACCTCATTTGATTGCTATTTCCTGAACTAATGTGTTTTATACCCCACCTTCTATAGACTGTAAGCTCATTTGAGCAGGGTCCTCTTTAACCTATCGTTCCTGTAAGTTTTCTTGTAAATGTCCCCACCCCATCATAATATTGTAAAGTGATGCAGAATCTGTTGGCGCTATAATAATAACAATAACAATAATCAAAGATTAATAGTTGTGTTTTTTTTAGAAAGATTTCCTTGCTTTAGGCAGACAGTAGTCCCCCATCATCGGAGCACCAGAATAAGTTCACTCCTTGAACTAAAGGCACTTGATATATTGAAAATAAGCCCAAATAACATTCTGTAGATGTTGCATTAAAATATGCAAAAACAGGGGCGTAGCTGACCGCCAAGCAATATAGCTTTGCTCCGGCATTGAGCTCACTACAAACTAAACAGAAGCTGCAAACGCGCTGAAATCAAGCTGCAAACATCCTCCACAGGTGCTGGAAGGAACATGTCTCAGCACAAAGCCGAAAAAGCTGCAACGAAGGAGGAGAAAATACACTTTTTCGGCCACAAGAATCCCGGGGTACAACTAGGCCGGGGCTTGCAAGGTGGCAATGGCGACGGAGATTCAGACGCAAGCGCCCTGACCCCGACAACAGAGCAGCCACTTACCTCCACAACCAAAACTATCACCAAAGAGTTTTTGCCACAGGCCTTGAACACAGTGTCGAACAGACTTACAGCCTCCTAGCAACACATGGCAAAGATGTAGAGGAGCTGGGCACCCGAGCGACGATTGTGGAACAGAAGATAGGCAAATATACTTCGTCCCACAACGATATGGCTGAACATCACCCGCAATGGAGGCCTTACACCAATCATCACCTCAGAAGAGGAACTTGTCAAATTGAAAGAATGGTGTGTCCCAATACTACAATCCAAGACACCACCTACACAGCATTGGAAAGTGGAACTGGAATGGAGAAGGGTCAAATGCTAACTACAGCAATCATGGACGCTCCATAAGATGCAAGTACCTTGACATAGTGTGACCCTATACTTAGTACTGCCTTGCTATATTAATATGTGTAGTTAGGAACCCGAGTACCATTCTAGCACCGACATATTCCACATGTCCCCCCCCCCTTACACCTAAGCAATGGCACCTGTACCCCATAGTTTATCACTGATGTCTGCCATTAGGGCTTATGTAACACGAATGTTAATCTGCCAGGAGACATCTTGTTGGCATCTTAGCTGTGCAATAGCATTATACATCCTATGATGTTGTACAATTGCTGAACCTGGTTTTAAGTCACAATATCCATATGTTCTTGCTAAGCTTGTATTATCTAAAATGCTCCACATGTTGACAGCTCTGTTGGTCCCACCGCACCCATGTGTACTTTATTCCTGCTCCACAGTTAGAATATGCAATTAATAAAAACAAAAAACAGGGGGCGGGGGTTGGGAGGGAGGAACAGACACAAATTTATTACAGTGCTAATCGGTGTCTCATGGGTACTTTTAGGAGTTGTTAGCACATGGAGTAGGCCTTGACTGCACCTAGGTGCTCCTTAGTCCACAGCAGGGTTATTGCTGGCTTATTCTCACCTACTATTTTAACGTTTATGTTATTATTTAGATTTGGAGAATGTCTCTTTCTCCCAGCCCCAAGGTGTGGATGGTCCGCACCAAACCGCCTCCGAGGAAGCCAAGTTCTCTACCACCCAGGTTCTACCCCCCATTAACCAGTTTCCATTACCCACCTCCCCCAACCTGAAACACTCTGCCTTAACACTAGCAATATGCTTGCTGCCAACCCCATGTACAAGGTCACTAGATATCCTCATTGGTATGATTATGCGTACTAATTCCAAGCTATCACCAATCTCTCAATGACTGTAAAAATACAATTACACAACACGAGGGGCTTGAACCACCCTCACAAACGACGCATCCTCATAGAGGAAGCAAGAAGGGACAAAAGAGATATCTTACGTGTCCAGGAAACACACTTTGTCACAAACAGAATTCCCACATTTGGCATAAAGGAGTACCGACTCAATATCACGTCACGCACTCTTCAAAAACCAGTGGTCTCCTTTAATAAGAAAGAGTCTCCTTTCTTATTCACAACTCCCTATCATTCGAGCTATTACAGATTAAGAAAGATGCCCAGGGCTTATTTATCATAGTTCACTGCATGATTAATGATGCAGAATAAACCCTGGTAGGGTATTATGGACCAAATGACCACCAGAGGAACTTTCTCCACAAGCTCCTCAACAAAATCTCAATAGCTCCATCCAGCTCACTAATTCTGTGTGGGGATCTAAACCATGTCATGGACTCCCATATGGACAGCACCTTACCAGAGAGATCCCCCAGACACTCAGCTGTCAGAACACAAAGTAAAGCCGTACTTAAACTCATGACAGAATTTGGAGTATATGACGCCTGGTGAACACTAAACCTGCAGGGGAGATAATTCTCCTACTACTCCAGCGTCCATAAAACCTTATCGCGAATAGACCATATCTTGGTACCTGGCCATCTTCTCACTCGAATCACACACTGTTCCATTGACCCTATAATGTGGTTGGGCCACGCACTGACGATCATAATTTTATGTCAGGACAGGAGGCTTCATATTGCTTTACCTTCTTTACTGAAAACCTCCAGCAGCAAAGAAATAGTTAACAAAACTTTTCAAAACAACCAATCAGAACAAACAGGCATCAGTATAAAACTACTGGAACAGACCCTCCCACTTCCTCTTTCTTTGCTGCTGCCTCCAGGTGAGCACTCACCAACTCGGAGTTGTCTCTGCTCTGGGTTGTATTCTCTTCATATATTTCCTGATTTGGTACTTGCACTGTTTGATTTATTTGTGATTTCCTTCTGACTTGGGGCTACTGATGTGGCCCCTGCTGCCCCACCTCGGGGTCCTGAGTGCCTGAGTGTGGGGGTTGTTGTTTTTTTCCTGCCAGCCCCTTGCTCTGGGTTTCCCCTGGGGCTCCCCTCAGACCATCCGCCTTGCGGTTCGGTCCGGCGGTACCCTCTCGGTTTTCCCGCCTCTCCCTCCCTACCCCCCCTCTCCCTACACCTGTCTGCGGTCTCCGACCGCGTTTCTCACCGCGACCTCCCTCGCGCAGCCGTCCGCGAGGTAGGCCGCACTCGTTTTGCGACCGCGGCGGCCATTTTGTTGGAGCCACGGCGGCCATCTTGCCGGAGCCGCGTGGTCTCCGGGTGCCCTCTCTTTCGCCGGACCTCGGTCCCCCTCAGCCCCCCTGCCCCTGGTCTGTTACCTCCACGGTCTCTGCACCCCTGGTGGTTGTGACTTCACAGCTGACCGGGGTGTGCAGACTGCTGCATGTTAAACACTCCATGTACTGTTTTTTCCTGTGCCTGCTCACTGTATGCTGCAACTGTGGTTTTCCTTCCCTAACAGGTGGATTTTCTTCCCCAGGTGCCCCTCATAGCCTTCCATTAATAGGGGTGACCCCCCTTTTCTATATTATTGGGACTCAGTCCCTGCCTAATCTGCCCTATACTGGGCTATCCTACCGTGCTGTAGCACTGTTATGGGCTGGGTGACCCCCTTCCTAATGACCAGTTTGCCTGGAGCCTGGGCATAAACTGAGGGTGACCCCTTCCTATTGCATTATAAATGCTAGTGCTTGCTGGGTGACCCCCTCTTGCACGCTGGGTGACCCCCAGCTGGCCATATTGAGGTACCACACTGATTGTGCCTTTCCTCTGTTTCAGTGATGTTAAACATGGCTGAAGAATCTGGCTCCCACGCCCCTGAAGCCCTCCAGGCATGGCTATACACCGCCTTGGCGGATTCTTTGCCCAAGGCTCTAGCGGCCTTCCATGGGGATGCCTTGCCCACACCTACGGGTTCCACACCCGGTCCTGCTGGCGCACGGGACTCCGACTCTGGGGGTTCCCTGCGCTCAGCGGACGTATGCACCATACGGAAGAGGCCTTGGAAAGCCCCCGGCCCCCCCACAGACAAAGGCAAGATGCCCACCAAGCTGGCCAGACTGGGTGCCGAATCAGACGACCACCCTGACATAGGGGCGCTAGCTGGGGAACCAGACTTCGATACCCTGGATGAATACCAGGCCGGCGGATCGGGCCCCACATCACCTCGCGAAGACGCCCCTGGCCACTCCTCCCGATATGTACGAGAGACTGTGCTGGGCTCTCCACGACTGGGCTCGCTGAAAGCCTCTACCGCCCACGCCGATGACCCCGGCGAAATCTTGGACCCCTCGGGCCTGCTGCTCTTCGACCCACGTCTCAAGCATCCTCGCTCGGCAGAGTGGACTCCCCCGGACCACATTGCAGAATTCCTCCGCTACTGGCTACGTCGCCCATTGGATAAAGAGGTCAGGGCGAAGCTCCGGGCCGAATGCCCGCGCCCAACGCTGCCAGACAAGGTAGCTAATACACCTGACTTTGATCCGGTTTTCGCAACCTTTTTGAATAGGTCGGGGAAGGACCCCCGCAAGGGCCTGGAACAGGGCTTGTGCTCCACCCAAGACAAGCTCCTCGACATCAGCGGCCTGCTGACCCAGATTTTCCTCATGGCCGACGACACTCTACAAGGCGGACCAGCGGTTGACGCATACCTCCTCCGCGAGTGGGCACAGAGAGCAATTTGCCTCCTGGGGAATGCCAATGTGGCGATGAACTCGGAACGCCGTAAAGCGGCACTTTATAAACTGGATGGGAAATTGACCGACCTAGCCCCCAAAGAACTGGGCCCGGAGGCCAAAGGCCTACTGTTCGGTGACGCCTTCATGAAGGAACTGAACCGGCACGTGTCCATCTACACGTCTCTGAATAAGGCGCAACAATCCCTCCGCATAGTTTTCCGTGCTGGGGATCGTTTTTCCTCCAGGGCTGGTCGGCAAAGGGGCCGCGCCACCAGCAGAGCTGCCTTCATGGGCAACAGGCCCCGCATCTCGGAGTCCTTCTCCTCCTCCTCCTCCTCCTCCTCCCGGTACCAGTACCGTCCTTTGTTCTCCCGAGGATCAGCCAGAGGCCGGGGAGCCTCCTCCACATGGGCGAGATACGCCTCAGGTAAGAGTCTTACCTTATTTACCACACTTACCCATTGCGGGCAGACTGTCTCACTTTTTACCTCAGTGGGGGTCCATCACGGGAGACCCGTGGGTTCTGCAAACCGTGTCCGGCTTCAGGATCGACTTCGTGTCAACCCCGGTCCAGACCTCTGCCCCACGGCCTATCCATATGGACAGAGAGGCGCTCTGGTCCATTCGGAGATTCACGCCCTGATGGGCAAGGGAGCGGTGGAGAGGGCGCCAGGCCCGCCTCGCTTCCTGAGCAATATCTTCCTGGTAAGGAAGAAATCAGGGGACTTCCGCCCTGTAATCAACCTACGCGCCCTCACTGGATATGTCGTCTACCGACATTTCAAGATGGAAGGCATCCATCTCCTCAGGGATCTGCTTCGCGAGAACGACTGGTTCACGCGCTTAGACCTGAAAGACGCGTACCTCACGGTCCCTGTCCACCAGGAGGACAGGTGCTTTCTCCAGTTCATTTGGCAGAAGCGCGTGTGGCAGTTCACGTGCCTCCCATTCGGCCTCAGCTCGGCTCCCTGGTGTTTCACCAAGCTGCTGAAACCGGTCATGTCAACGCTGAGGGCCAGGGGGATCAGATCGATCGTCTATCTGGACGATATCCTGTTGATGGCACAAGATCCCAACATCCTACGCCAGCAGACGGCTTTCACTACCCGCCTGCTCCAGGACTTAGGTTTCGTCATCAATGTGGAGAATTCGGAACTGACCCCCTCTCAATCGGTCCAGTTTCTCGGGTTCATCGTGGACTCGGTTCAGACTCTACTCCACCTCCCAGTATCCAAGGTGGCTGCCATCAGGAAGGACATCAGACGCCTACTTCGCAATCCGAGGATCACCCTGCGGGACCTGGCCAGGACGATAGGACTACTCTCGTCCTCCATTCAGGCCATCTTCCCGGGCCCCCTGCATTATCGGGCCCTCCAACGTCTGAAGACTTGTTACCTTCGGTCGTCCACCTCCTACGGCCAGATTGTGTCGCTGTCGGACGAAGCACGCATGGAACTGCCCTGGTGGCTTCGACACATGGAGGCGTGGAACGGCAGGGCAATCTTCGGGACAAAACCGGACTTCGTCCTGGAATCGGATGCCAGCTGCCTAGGCTGGGGCGCTACTTGCGATGGCGTGGCGACAGGTGGTCTCTGGACCCCGGACGAAAAAGCTCTCCACATCAACTGCCTGCAGCTGTTTGCGGGGATGTTCGCCATTCGCAGTTTCACCAAAGGGATGAGTCATTGCTCCCTACTTCTTTGCATGGACAACGTCTCAGCTGTCCGATACATAAATCGACTGGGAGGTTCCTGATCCAAACTGCTGTCAGACCTCACGAAGGATCTGTACCAATATTGTCTGGACAGAAAGCTGTCGATCGTCGCAGAATACCTTCCGGGACAGGACAACCTCGTTGCGGACTGGTTCTCCCGCCACTGGAGGGACTCCAGCGACTGGCGACTGCAACCTCGGGTGTTTCAGAAGTTGGACCTCGTGCGTGGTCCCCTCCATCTGGACCTATTCGCATCCAGGGCGAATCGACAGACGGAACTATTCAGCTGGCTCCCGGATCCCCTCAGCATGGCGGTGGACGCATTCCTTCAATAATGGCCCCCTTCGGGGGCATATGAGTTTCCCCCCCTTCTCCATGATCCTTATGACGCTACATCGCCTCAAGCTTCTGAAGGTGTTGATCGTACTGGTGACGCCTCTCTGGAGAAGTCAACCATGGTTCCCTCTCCTACTAGAACTATCGTGCAGGGATCCGCTGGTGCTACCAGCCTCCAGATTTATCCTCGAAGACCCAATGGGGAACCCACACCCGTTGATGTTGGAAGATCGTCTAACCCTGGTGGCCTGGACCGTTTCCGGGGATCTTGGGATGTGTCGGGACTATCGGCTACAGCTAGAGAATTACTCTGGGACTCTTGGGCCCCTGGCACCAGAAGATCATATTTACACGCCTGGCGCTCCTGGCATGGCTGGTGTTTGGAGAGACGTTTGGATCCCTTTACGGCCCCTGTTTTAGCCGTCTTGAATTTCCTGGCGGAACTGTTTTCGCAAGGTAAGTCTTATAGGACTATCAATGTTTTCCGCTCAGCTATCTTGGCGGCCCATGTCCCTTTCCAGGGCTCTGGTGTTGGTAGGGAACCCTCGTCTGCAGACTACTCCGAGGTGTGAGGCTTTCGAGACCCCCTGCTTCTTGCTACTCCTCGTTCTGGGACGTATCGATCGTATTACGCTTCCTCGAGGAATGGCCTGATAACAGGGATCTTTCCTTACGCCAGCTTTCGGCCAAGCTGGCTCTCCTGCTATGCCTCGTATCCTTTCGTCGGGTCTCGGATGTCCGGGCCTTTGACGTAGAATCCTTTTCGTTCTCCCCAGATGGTGTCTCTGTTTCTATTTCCCGCAGGACGAAATCTAATTCGTCTTCAGTGTCTTATCCAGGCCCGGACTGGCCATCGGGCACCAAATGCCCGGTGGGCCGCGGTGGCCATGGGCCGAGGCCGGCAGGGGAAGGTCCCAGGATCTCCCCTGCCGGTCTATGCAGGGCCGGCACTGAGCGCCGGCCCCACTGTTTTCAATGAAGGGCCGGTGAGGAGATCAATGATCTCCCTCACCGGCCCACTTGGAAAGACATGCGGCTGGGGAGGGAGGGAGAGGACCCGGCGGAGCTCTATCTTGCAGCTCCGCCGGGTTCCTCTCACGAGATCCGGCGCGTTGCCATGGCAACGACCGGATCTCGCGAGAGTGAACTCTAGCCTCGCAGGCTAAAGTTCACTCACCCACTGGACCGCCAGGGAAGATACCAGCGTGTCGGTCCCCTCTCCCACTCACCAGCGTGCCGTTCCCCTCTCCCACTCACCAGCGTGCCGGTCCCCCCCCACCTCCCAGGCTACAGGTAAGAAGGGAGGGGGGGCATACATTTTATTTTACCCCCCCAACACTCAATCCCTTCTAACATTCACACACAGCACTCTCACTCCCATCACACACAGCACTCTCACTCCCATCACTCTCACTCCCACACACAGCACTCTCACTCCCATCACACACACAGCACTCTCACTCCCATCACACACAGCACTCTCACTCCCATCACACACAGCACTCTCACTCCCATCACACACACAGCACTCTCACTCCCATCACACACACAGCACTCTCACTCCCATCACACACACAGCACTCTCACTCCCATCACACACACAGCACTCTCACTCCCATCACACACACAGCACTCTCACTCCCATCACACACACAGCACTCACTCCCATCACACACACAGCACTCACTCCCAATCACTCTCACTCCCATCACACACACACAGCACTCTCATCACACACAGCACTCACTCCCATCACACACAGCACTCTCACTCCCATCACACACAGCACTCTCAAACTCATCACATCACTTTCACACACAGCACTCTCACACACATCACACATCATCCACAGCACTATCACACTTAGCACTATCACACATCACACTCAGCACTATCACAACACATCACACTCAGCACATCATCCACAGCACTATCACACTCAGGACTCACGCACATCATCCACAGCACTCTCACACATCATCCACAGCACTATCACACATCATCCACAGCACTATCACACTCGGCACGCTCACACGCATTACCCTCAGCACTCACACACATCATCCACAGCACTATCACACTCGGCACGCTCACACGCATTACCCTCAGCACTCACAGACATCATCCACAGCACTATCACACTCAGGACTCACACACATCACACTCAGCACTATCACAAAACACATCATACACAGCACCCTCACACACATCATACACAGCATCCATTATACACACATACTGCACCCCTCACATACACACAGAACCTCCCCAACACACACATATATATATATATATATATATATACACACACACACACACACACACACACATGCACACTACATTCCTGACATACACACTCTGGATCCCCTATACACACACACTAGATTCCTTGTAAGCAAACACATTCTACACCCCTAAACACACACTCTCTACAAACACTACATCACATACACACATACACACATACACACACACACACTATAGCCTGTATGCACACACTTGCTACGTGGCGAGTTCATTTGGGGCTCATTCGGTTCGGGGTGCTTCAGCGTCAGCAGCTCTTGAAGCCGGTGGGTCCCTTGGGGATATCCTCAACGCTGCGGACTGGTCTAGGGAATCGACTTTTCGTACTTTTTATTTTCGTCCGCGCCCGCATGTTTCTTCTGTTTTTATGTCTGGACGATAAAATTGCAATATGAAGCCTCCTGTCCTGACATAAAATTAGGGATTATTCTAGCCTCGGTGAGGGAATAATCTAAATTTTATTAAAGACAGGAGGCGAATATTTCCCACCCTTATGGTTTTTTCCCACCCTTATGGGAGTGGTTTTGGCTTTATGTTAATCTAGGTTTCGAGGTACACAACATTATGTATGGTCCGAATTGTATTTAATAAACATTTGGTGTCTACAATTGGCGTTCAGTGTCGATTTATTTATCAGTTTGCGGTCTATTTTTGCACTGCTTGTATAGGATATGACATTCTGCTATGACAGTTTACTTTCACGATGTTTCTTTTCTTTTCAGTGTGACCTAACTTGCTCCGAACATGACGGTTTTTCATCTAAGCGGACCGGATACAGGTCTTCATGCTCTCCTGCTCGACCTCATCAAAGAAAGAGGAAGTGGGAGGGTCTGTTCCAGTGGTTTTATACTGATGCCTGTTTGTTCTGATTGGTTGTTTTGAAAAGTTTTGTTAACTGTTTCTTTGCTGCTGGAGGTTTTCAGTAAAGAAGGTAAAGCAATATTCGCCTCCTGTCTTTAACATAATAACATTTAGATTATTCCCTCACCGAGGCTAGAATAATCCCTAACTCTTGAAAACACATTCTCCCACAGAGCTAGGGCACTGTGGCGACTAAACAACTCTCTCTTACAAGACACTAGTTTCACCACAAATTTAACAACAGAACTAGAAAATTACTTTACACTTAACACTTGACACACAAGATGTCTCCCCGCTCTCTCTGGCAGGCCCATAAGCCCACCATAAGGGGCCTATTGATTAGTATAGCCTCTTTCTTAAAACGCAAAACCCAGAGTGACTACCTTGGTCTACCGCACATTGCGGTATGCAACGAACGCTCACACCATACTTCCAGCGGATGACCAGTTACTTATCATAGCTGACACAACAAAGCGCATAAATGACATGCATCTAGCCAAAACAGCCCACACACTCCAGCACCTGAAAATGACTTCTTACTCTTGTGGTAAATCACCACATTAATATTAATATATATATATAACACTTGTCACAAGGTTGAGAAAGAAACAGACACAATCAAAAACTCCATACTTAATAACAAAGACTAACAAAAAACTATACAACCCCCAAGATATCAACAACGAAATTGCAAATTTCTACCACACATTACACAACCTTAAAAATGATGGCAATACCCACAACACAACCACCACGAAATTAGAGTCAGTCTATAACCACATAATCAAAACAGGTGACATCCCGCACGAGATGCTGGTGGCACATGTGACTACCCTTCCTAAACCGGGCAAACCTCCCATTAAGAGTCAAAATTTGTGACTGATCTCGCTACTTAATACGGATACGAAACGAATTGCCAAAATCTACTCCAATAGACTTACCCAGATTATCCCCACGATCATCCATGCAGACTAGGTGGGGTTCGTGAGTGGGCGTCAGGGTTCAGATGGAACCAGGAAGGTCTTGGACCTGCAGAGTGGGCTGCGGGGAGGGAGGATGCCTAGTGTATTCTTTTCCCTGGATGCGGAGAAAGCCTTTGATTCGCTGCACTGGCCCTTCCGCCTCGCGGTCCTAAAGAGATTTGGGTTCCCTCCTCGATTTGTATGGTGAATGCACTTTACTCAAACCCTTCGGCACAGGTAGACAATTTTGTTTTTGTCCTGGTCATTTATGATCACAAATGGGTCAAGACAGGGCTGCCCACTCTCCCCCATCCTCTACATCTTGGCACTAGAACCCCTAACCCAATTAATTAGAGACAATACGGACATCCATGGAATTAAGATTAAGGATAAGGAGTATAAACTAATGCTATTCGCAGATGATATCCCACTGACTCTTGAACAACCCAACATTTCCCTTCCGAACTTCCACAACATCCTCCTACAATATAGTAAATGTTCCTATTATAAATTAAATCTTTAAAAAACACAGGCCATGGGCCTAACACACATTAACAAATATGCAAAACACATTCGCAGATGAATGGCGAATAGACCATCTGAAATTCCTAGGCGTTGCCATAACACCAACGATTCCGGACCTTATTAACCCCTTAATGACACAACTTCTGGAATAAAAGGGAATCATGACGGAATATATCCATCGTCTGTCCTTAAAGGGTTAAGGCAAACTATTTGAAACTGCTCGCTGAAATGAAAAAACAACTACAAGGATGGAAGGGGAAATTTATATAATGGGAGGGAAGAATAACAGCCACAAAAATGTTAATTATCCCAAGGTTCCAATACCTATTCCGCACCCTACCACTCAAACTCCCTACTCGTTACTTCCAAGACGTGCAATCACTTATAAACAATTTCGTATGGAACAATTCGAAACCCAGAGTAGCTAAAACCACCGTGCACAAAAAGTGCTTTAAGGAGCACTATAGTGTCAGGAAAACAAGCATGTATTCGTGCCTCTATAATCCTGATGTATCTCCTCTCTTTACAGTTGATAGCATGTGGAACCTGCTACTGCTTTGCTGTCAGCCATTTTGCTACTATCAGACATTTTCTGGAATATAATCAATGGAGTACAAACTGTATTTTCATTTTCTTTTCCACTTTTATTTTTTTTTTAAACACTTTTTTTTCCTTTTTCTGAACTATACTGAACTATTTACATTGAACTATTGAACTATTTTGTAAAATCAGTAGCTTCCTGTGCAAAGGTACATGTCCAGTAGAGATTTTATATATTTTAATGGTAACGTAAACTTGAACTTAAATTGTAAGATGTCAGTATATTTATACTGGCAGACCTTTTGTTTTAAGACAGAAATTAAGAATGTATACTGTAAGTCACCATCAGAGCAGAGGTGACTCCATTTTGTATTACAAGGCTAAGGCAGACACAAATTACTTCTCTGTAAATTTTATTCAGTCAGGTCTGAGCTAAGGAATGCAACTTATGTAAACATTTAGTAGAGATCTGGCATGATGTCTACAGCAGGGGGTGTTGATGCACCAACCCAGAGACAAATGTATATATATATATATATATATATATATATATATATATATATATATATATATATATATATATATACACATATATATATATATATACACATACATACATACATACATATATATATACACATACACACACACACACACATACATACATATACATATACACACACACACACACACAATGTCCACATATAACTTACTATATTATATTAATCATACATAAATAGTACTAAGTTAATAATATAGAATATTCATGGATATAATATCAATGAAGAAATGTCATGTTATTTACTAAAGTTAGTGGAATATGTGTAATTGACATGTATAAATAATACTAACTACACAGTTTCACACAAGAGAGCCAAAAACTAATGACAGATAACACTAAGTAATTAATTTTACTTTCTAAAAAATACAAAACGGAATCTTACAAAGTTGCATTGTAAGGAAGGGTGAAATTAAGGTTAGGATTTGCCAATTCTCAAATTATGACTGAAAAAACAGACGCTATGGCTGGTTGAATCTGTGATGCATAGTAGCCATAAAAGATAACGAAAATGACGGCAAACACATCACGAAATTAAGTTAACCCATTATACAAAAAGGTAAATGGACCCCCTGACAAGAATTTTCGGTGATGTAATTGTGCCATCTACTGACCAAAATCTAGATGATCGTCTGTAGGGAAGACACGCCCACAATTCGCTATTGGTTACTATTAACTAGTGACGTACAGGGAATTTCTCCTTTAAAAATTAAGGACAAAGGAAAGAGGGGACACTCTGACACTTTGTTACTCAAAGACTTAGACACTCTGGGACTCTCACACTCTTGGATTCTCACACTCTTAGACATAAACTCAAGACTCACACTTAACATCTAAGATCTGACATCTGAAGCCAAAGCTGGACACACCTAATTCTTTATATTTTTCAACTAACACAACTTCAGAACTTTTCTATTTTCATACAATTTTCTCATCATACTTGCATTCAAAATTCCTGGGACATATCTACACATCTGATAGAAAATCTACAACCTAACTGGCAATTATGCTGGTTCTTATTTAATTGAATTAAAATTAAATTAATAGATTTTACTAAAAGGCAGAATATACTTGGATAAAAGCTGGTGATTCCAAACACTAAGGAGTCATGATTCGTTAATAATATATACAATTTGGAATTCCATTCCTGCAGGTGGACCAATGAACTCTATATTACTTTAGAAATAGTGAATCTTAATTAGGAAAGTTAAAATTCTGCAAACGTAAAATCTGTTTGGAATTATTCTTATTGGATGGACAGAGGAATGGTCAATGGTCAAGTATGAGAATTATTGTAGTTGTAAAATTGCAATATAATAGGATATCTTGCGTATGAGGATTGTAGCCAGCAGTAAAAGAGTTAAGTCAGTGTGACTTGACTGTCAGCCAATGTTTTTATTGCTTTCCGTTTCCCCATTTTCTAATGTATAAAAATCCTTGTTTTTATTACCATGTTAGACCTAGCTTGCTAAGGTCTTTCTGTGATCGCAGTTGCTTTGCACGATTATTAAAACTCTTTGCTGAACCTGGTGTTTATTCAATTATCACACTAACATAGTAAAAAGGTGATTTTAGTATCCTTTTCTCAGACACAATTCAGATCCGGCTGAGGTTATCCCCACCCAGCTTGGTCTCCATGCCTTAGACCATCATTCTTGATGATCTCAGCTAATCCAATGCTTTCCCAAAGTTGTTGCGCATGCATTGCAAAACGCCAAGCTGCACCAATCAGCATCTCCTCATAGAGATGCGTTGAATCAATGCATCTCTATACGGAACATTCAACGTCTCCATGCTGAGTGTGGAGATGCTGAACACCAGTGCTGCAAACTGTGCAGCACTAGGAGGAACCACTAGTTACCGTCTCAGTGACTGACACAACAGGTATTATGAGCCAGCAATGTAAAGACTGCATTTTCCCAGAAAAAGCAGTGTTTACAGTGCTAACACTGCAGGGGAAGGCTATAGACCACAGAACAACTACAATAAGCTGTAGTGGATTTGGTGACTACAATGCTGGCATAGGCAACCTTCTCCACTCCAGATGTTTTGGACTACACCTCTCATGATGTTTTGCCAGCATTATGGGTGTAAGAGCATTATGGCGGATGTAGCCCATACCATCTGGAGTGCCAAAGGTTGCCTATTCCTGCTATAGTGTCTCTTTAAGTGAATGAGAGGTTTAAATCAGCATTTTTGGTCCTGTAAATGCTTTTGTGGGTTTCCATAATTCTTTCTGCAGTATCATTGGCCACTTGTTCATGAACTCTGGACTCATTGCTAATCATGCAGGAGCATAGTATTAAACTTGTCAGTGCTTGTTTGATGGGTCCTGATCGTTGACTCTTTCCATACTCTCTTTTAATTGAATTTGGCCTCCGTTTGTTTTACAAGTATTTTTTAAGACTTTATATTGTTCTGACTCGACCTCTATATTGTTTCTTGGGGGTTGTATTGACTTCTGTGTATCTTGACCTAAACTACACATCGAAATCTTTGCTTCTGGCCAAACAGCTGCTCTCAAAACAAAACTTACGTTGGCCTAAGGGTACATGCTTGGACACTGGTTGTACCGTTGCTCTTTTTTGTGACCTTCTAACCCCAGCGTGTGAGCTAAAAGAGGACACAAGCAAATCATTTTCAGTAAACATTATAAAGCTGAATCACATACAGATTATTTCACCTAATGATTTTTTTGGAGAAAGAAGAAATGAGAACTATATGACGTTGGTGGACACAGTGTGTCTACTCTTCGATGATACCTGCTGGAAGGTGAAGATTTGGTTGTGAACCCCCTGTTTCTCATGCTGCACATTTTTCCTCTAACTCACTGGAATGATTTAAGATTAGTTTTAGTAGATATGTTTATTGTTGAATAATTCTTCTTTTGTTCTCTTGTGTTCGCGTCATTTTTGTTTCAGTTTTTTGGCTGCTCATTTCTTGTCTTTTCATTTTCACTCTCTCTTCCACCAAACTCTGTCTGTGTTCTCCTTTTCTTTGCATTACCCTGTACTTACATTGCAGTAAGGCTGGCTTTTTTTTTATTCAAGGGTCCAATCGGCCCAGGATTTGTTCGACAAAGAAGCGTGACGAGCTCAGTAAAAATAAACCTCTAGCAGTCAGGAAAATAGAATGTATGTAGTCATTTAAAGAATTGGTACATACTGTAAATCCTTGGTGGTGACATGTGACAGAGACGATTATAAAAGCACAACCATAATCACATCCTCGATTAGATGGTAATGTTATTTTATAAACAATGCAGACAAGACTGACTGAGCAATGATTAGTTTAATTATGATATCTAGTGATTTCAAAGACGTCTTGAAACATTGAGGACAAAATATTAAAGGTGCAAAAATATCCATCTGAATTAAAGATTTTCTTCCAGTTGTTGCTTTAGCCTAAGTTTAAAGGTTGGTTCTCAAGTCATGACAACTTGCTCTTTAGTAAACAGGTCCCTGAGAGGACTCTTGGGCCACAGTCAAGAATTTATTTCTGCACAGTGGAATAAAATATAGTTAGAAGAGCTAAACAGATCATGAAAGCACAGATCTTAAGTAGGAACTCATATATTCTGCAAATCCCATTGGTTTATTTTTGGTTTCTTTATTTTTTTTTATTCTTTATTTTTGTAGTGCACATGCATGAGACAGACAGGCTTGAGGTGCCCCCAAAAGCAATCCCCAGGCGTTTCCCACGTTTAACATACGGGGTGTATGATTAACTGGCACCATTTTTTTATATTTTATCAGGCTTAATTAACATAACAGTAACATTAATTAATTAAAGCATAAATTAAAGCGTAAGTATATATGTTATGCAGGGTTGGTTCATGCGTTAACTATGTTAGTTTCAATATAGATAGTACAGGTAATGCAGTATATGTGATACAGTAAACAGTTCGCCTACACTGTAAGACATGCTAGGGTAGAGTCGCTCATTATATTAGTTGTGCTTATGATCATAAAGATGTAGCTTGCGCTTAGTGCAACATGTTTGCCTCAAAAGCATAGCGGTGGAATTAACATGTTAAGAGGTTAGTAAAGGTAGCTTTATGCGATGCAGTTCAAGCTAGTGTTTAGGGTACTGTAACGGCTTACCTTTGTTGGGAGTCTGTAGCGCAGATATATGCTCACCCTTGCAATAAACACAGACCAAGGTGGTCAGGTAAGAACTCACCTGGCCTGTGAGTCTGTGCACGGGGGCTGTGCAGGTTAATGCTCCAAGACGCAGTACAGAAACGGATAAACCAGGAGAATAGTCGTGGGTAAGCCAGAGGTCAGTGGGTGCCAGAAATCAGGATAAGCGAGTAGAAAGCCGAGGTCAGAGGATGCCAGAAGTCAGGGTACAACGAAATAACAATCCAAGGTCAGGAGCACACTGGAACATGAAACAGCAATACTTGAACCAGAGTCAATGAACTGACACTGCCCTCAGGGAGAGGCAGTGTCTTATACCTGGCTAATTGGTGATCAGCCACAGGTGTGCTGAGAATGTTGGAGCAGCCACAGAATAACGTCCAGCCCCCAGTGCTGGATACAAGGCAAGATTACATTCAGGCAATTTCTAGAGCTGTATAGTGGCTCAGAGGCAAGAGAGCAGGTCCAGGATTGCAGAGTACCCAGGTTCAAGTCCCTCATCAGGTACTTCTGGAACGACCTCGTCTGGCCGTCTGGATGTTGCGGTGAGAACCGTGACAGGTACATGCTAATCTCGCGCGTTAAACAGAGATTAATTAGTAAACAAAAAATAATTAGACATTGCTCCTAGCCCTTCGCTAGCTAAATGTACATACAAAAGTCCAGGAATATAGGAGACAGCTGGGCAGCGTATTGCGGTACACCGAGAGTCTGTGCTGTGGTGCTGGTACTTCCCTGGTGCTTAATAGAGGTGGTTAGGCCTCAATCCATAGTTGTTCCCTGTCAGCCGACACCCGTTCTGCTGGGCCGTTGGCGTTGCATGTGGGCCCCTTGGATCGAGGATCTGTCCCCTGTGTGATGCTTGGGGGAGCGCCGTCTGTGTCTCTCGACAGTTTCCAGCCTCACTGCCCCCGATCAGCGGCGCAGTCGGTGCTGTTAGCATCCAAACGTGGGGTAACATCCTGTCTGTTGGGGCTGCTGGGGTTCAGGCATGTTGGTAGTACCCCCTCCGGGGCTTGGGTGCGCAAGTGCTGGTACCCCAGACACCTGGCGTTGCTTCTCTCTGTGCTGGTCTCCTGTCCCGCCGGTGGGCCACTCTGGGTGTACGAGGTGTATTTCCGCGCCGCGGATTGCCGGATTGCCGGGCAGAACCACGCCGCCACCTCTCTGATCGCCATCTTGTAGGGCTGTCTCTGGGCCTGAAGTTTGATCCACAGGCTGGCTTACTCCTGTAAGTTCCTGGGAGGTTTAAGTAATGTGTGTTTTTTGGTAGGCTGTTTCAGCGCCACCATCTTGTGTGGGCCTGGACAGACCCACATCGCTTGGTCAGGTGCTGGTGTGGGGATAATCGTCCCCAGCGAGGACCGGGATATCCCCCGCCGGTCCAGAGGGGGGGTAGCAGGGTTGTGTCATGTCATGTCTGTGAGCGGGTCCCCTCAGGCTCCGGTCTTTTGTAGACCGCATGGTCGTTCTGTGTCGTTCCGCCCCACATCGGTGCTGGACCGGTACCATTCTGTTTCTCATGATTTCGTGAGTGGATCCCTGGTCACCGTGAGTCGCTTGCGTTAATGGGTCGATCTGTGGTGGCGTATTTGTACTCCGTAGTGCAGGAGCTCTTAGAGTGTGCGACCGGCCATCTTGGCTTCCAGGCCCCGCCCCCCTCCAGAAGATTTTTAACATTGGAAATTCATTTTATGAGCTCCTCTTGTATAAGTTCTGCCAGATGTCAACAAAAGTTGATTTTTTTATTTAAATACATGAAAAGAATGTTATGATCGCTAGTATCCAGATTATTCCCCATACAGGTATCATGCTGGAGATTCTCTATACTCTTGGTTCCATCCAGCTCCACTAGGGGGCAGTGTATATATCTGCCTGGAAGTGGTTGCTGCGGTAAAGGTGTATATGCGTTGCTGGATAATGCGCGTGTTACCCGTGTCATGTGCGTGCATACACAGCGTGTCCATCTAGTGCTGGGCAGTGGGCCCGTACATTGCTCACAGTCCGTCCCACCTCGCCAGCACTCTCTGAGCCACACACACACTACCCTGCCCGGGTCTCTTTACTGCTGTCCCCCATTTTTTTTTATGATAGATAGATAGATAGATAGATATTCCCTCATAAGTGGATAAGTTTAGTATATTGGTTACATATTTGGTAAATGTCAATTAAACGTTCTTATCACCATTGTTGTTGATTCTTCTAATAGAATTATTATTATTATTATTATTTTAAGATAATAGATAATTAGAATTAAGAGAGGGATGACTCCTAAGCCCCCAGGATTCCCCATCTTTTCAGTGGCTGCCATTTTCCACAAAGTAATGGTACAATTATGTAAAGTTATATACTATCACGGCTCATCACAGCATTGATAAGTTTTGCAAACAGACGCTATGCGACACTCCTGTATCACTTTTGAAGGTGTCGTTTCCATGCCCTTGACAATACACAGCACATTCTTGCACCAAACACGATGCAGAGCATTATTTCTGTGTCCATAATAACACTCTTGTTGTCTATGATGACATGTGGATCAACCCGGCGTTAATTTTGGCGTTGTTCATAATGACGCCTCTTATGCTGCCATAAGCTTGCATACATTTGTCTTTGGTCATTCACATTGTGGTGTCGCCGATGTGACTTGGACCAGTAAAATTCAAACAAAGAATATATACTTACAGGTTTCCTATGGTTACTTGCACTGTCACAGTTCCTGTGTCAATAAAGCCAGTAAAGATCTGTTTCAATCAACCAACTCAATGTCAATCAATCTCATTAGAATGAAAGGTTGAATGGTCGTATCAGGAATCTGACCTGTGATCTGAGGCTTTGAACAGATATTGAAGCCGAGAGTATGTTCCTTGTATTTGTTGCTTACACAAGGAACCCGAGAGTGTGTTCCTTGTGTTTGGTGCTTATTTAGTTACTGGCTCTGGCTTTTATGACTACTCTTGATTTCTGTATTCCTGACCTCAACTTGTCCCTCGATGTTGTGCCTTCCTGTACTCCTTGACCTCTGCCTGTCTTTGGTTTCCTTGTTTGTTGGCATTCTGTCTACCTCTCACTCTAAGGACAGGAACACACTTCTGTCCTGTCTCTGCTTGAGTTTGCGTGTTAGAATTAGGCTAGCCTTGACATTTATGCTGATTTGCATCTCATATGCTTTCATGGTTTTTAATATGTTTTTATCTGCATGAATAACTATGGAATACAAAACTTCTATTGTTATCTCAGTGAACCTCGCTTGCAGAAAATGCATACATTCCAATATTTCATCACTTTGCATGCATATTGTGGAGCTGTGTATATGTGTCATGCATTTATGCAATGCTTTTTATTAGACATATTCACACGGGCTTGTTTCTCTGCCTAGGCAACACTTATACATGATAATTAGAATTGATGGGATTTGGATGTGTTACTATCATAGACTTTAAAGTGCACTTTGTTCTAGTATCTTCCCTGCAGCTCCTGAACGAATCTTGTGTATTATCTTGGGCTTTTAACCCTGTCTGTCTACTACAATTTGTACCTCGATGAAACGTTTGACTAGGAATACAAATGTATACCACAAAAAATGGGTTGCAAGAGAATACTGAGAATGGGCAGCAGCTGAAATAGCCTGCCCTTCGGTGGGTCCCCGCTCAGTTCTCAAGCTGGTTTTTGCTCATCTTGTGCCATTACAGAGAGAACATCTCTGAAGCATATCAGACTGATCCCACCCATAAAGGCAGTCCAGATCCGAAATGCCAGCAAGTTCTCTCTACACGAGAGATACAGCAACCCCAGACGATAGTTTCAACCTTGTTAGGCATCATCAGTGAGGCATAGCTGATATCTCCCTATGCACCGTGAGCAAGGGGTCCACGTCTGGATTATCCCTTTAAACTTGTGGAGAACAAAAAATGTCCGTCCTCAGTGCACTCTTGCGACTTGTTTTTTGCTCTCCACAATTTTAAAGGGTAATCCAGACGTGGACCCCTTGCTCACGGTGCCTAGAGAGATATCAGCTATGCCTCACTTATGATGCCTAACAAGGTTGAAACGATCGTCTGGGGTTGCTGTATCTCTCGTGCAGAGAGAACTTGCTGGCATTTCGGATCTGGACTGCCTGTATGGGTGGGATCAGTCTGATATGCTTCAGAGATGTTCTCTCTGTAATGGCACAAAATGAGCTAAAACCAGCTTGAGTTCTGAGCGGGGACCCACCGAAGGGCAGGCTATTTCAGCTGCTGTCCGTCCTCAGTGCACTCTTGGCACTTGTTTTTTGCTCTCCACAATTTTAAAGGGTAATCCAGACGTGGACCCCTCGCTCACAGTGCCTAGAGAGATATCAGCTATGCCTCACTGATGATGTCTAACAAGGTTGAAACGATTGTCTGGAGTTGCTGTTTCTCTCGTGCAGAGTGAACTTGCTGGCATTTCGGATCTGGACTGCCTGCATGGGTGGGATCAGTCTGACATGCTTCAGAGATGTTCTCTCTGTAATGGCACAAGATGAGCTAAAACCAGCTTGAGTTCTGAGCGGGGACCCACCAAAGGGCAGGCTATTTCAGCTGCTGTCCGTCCTCAGTGCACTCTTGCGACTTGTTTTTTGCTCTCCACAATTTTAAAGGGTAATCCAGACGTGGACCCCTTGCTCACGGTGCCTAGAGAGATATCAGCTATGCCTCACTGATGATGCCTAACAAGGTTGAAACGATCGTCTGGGGTTGCTGTATCTCTCGTGCAGAGAGAACTTGCTGGCATTTCAGATCTGGACTGCCTGGACTGCCTGTATGCTTCAGAGATGTTCTCTCTGTAATGGCACCAGCTTGAGTTCTGAGCGGGGACCCACCGAAGGGCAGGCTATTTCAGCTGCTGTCTGTCCTCAGTGCACTCTTGCGACTTGTTTTTTGCTCTACAAATGTATACCAGTTACAAGGACAACTGCAAAATCAATCTTTTTGAGAGGCATGACCACATTTATTTTAAGAATGCAAAAAAAAACTACATTGTATATACTTCCACACCAGTCCAAGGGTTCTATAGCTCTGTCTCTGTCCATTTTCATGTTCTGAATTTAGACAATGAAATAAAAATGAAGTTTCAATGCTTTTACTTGCTCTTAACTAGCTGATCATTGTGTCTAGTCATGGCCCCTTCCAACTGGCTGAAATTCTGATGGGTTTCTAGGACCTCAATAGAAACTTTAATGAACAAAAAATGTCTTTGTCTGTATTTTTTTTTCACCTTTTGTTTTGCTCACACATATATCTGCCAACAAAACATGACTCCGCAAAAACTTGAACTATGGGCGAACATTGATAAATTTTACTCGAAACATGGTTCTAACCAATATGGTTACACACGAGCTATGATGTTTGGAAAGGATGATGATAGAATATGAGCAAAAATGTTCCACTTGGAACAAAAAGGAAAACACTTGACTCAGTCAGTAGCTGTGGTAAACCCTTCTGACTATATTTACACATACATGAGAAATACTTCTATATATGTATCATTTATCCAAAAATCTGAAATGTATGTGTCATACTTAAATGCATACCACCAGTATGGGCCTGTATTTATGGTTTATCTTCACAAAATATTCAAGTTCACTTTATATTTATTTTAGTCCTTAAGTATAACTTTCTGAGAGAGACACTATAGGCACCCAGACAACTTCATCTCATTCAAGTGGTCTGGGTGCACTGTCCATGTCCCCTTAACCCTGCAATCTAAAACACTACATTTTTTCAGAGGGACTGTAATGTTTGTATTGCAGGGTTAAGACTGCCTCTAGTGGCTGTGTTCTAGACAGCCACTAGAGGCACATCCTGCTGTTTTACAGAGTTTAACTCCACGAAACAGCGCAGGATATTCTCACACTGTCCGTGAGTACGTTCAGTGTCTTCAGATCATAGAATCAATGCTATGATCCAATGGGTAAGACCTAATGTGCATGGCAGATGAGGCAATGATGGAGCCAGCACCAAGAGGCTTTAACATTTTCATTCTCATTGGGTGCAATGGAAGGGGGCAGGGCCGCCATCAGGGGGTGACAACCGTGACAGTTGTCACGGGCCCGGCGGCCCTGGGGGGCCCGGACTGCACTGGCAGTCCTGGGCCCCACTTTCTTTCTCTGCACACATAGATAGCGAATATCGCTATCTATGTGTGCAGCCGCGGGCCCCCGGCTCCCTGTTACCGCAGAGGGGGCCCAGCACACAGTTTCTCCTCTCTTCTCTCTTGTAATAACTCTCGCGAGACCCGGTTGCCATGGCAACGCTCCGCGGGTCTCGCGAGAGTAATTGAAGAGAGAAGAGAAGCTGTGTGCTGCCTGGGCTCCCTATGCGGTAACAGGGAGCCGGGGGGCCCCCCACCGGACCACCAGGGATGGAATCTCCCCCCTCCCTGGACAAAGGTAAGCAGGGAGGGGGGAGAAACATTAAAAAAATTAAATAATAAAAAAAAAAAATTATGTAAACATTTTTTCCCCATCCTCTGAGTCCCACCGGGTGGCCCATGCACTTAGGGCCACCCGGAGGGCTTGTATCAGCAGGGGCCCGGTCGGGCGCTCTTTCCCTTTAACATCGCGACCGGGCCCCTTGCTTTCCGGCAGCCGGCTGGGAGGAAGTGACAGCCGCAAGTCACTTCCTCCCATAAAGAAAGGAGCTGCATGGAAGGTGGCAGGAGGAGTCGCGAGGGAGTGAGGATGGGGGATCCTCACTCCCATCATGCTCAGGCACCACACTGGACCCCATAGAATCCACCCTCCAGCAAAAGGTAGGAAACTGGAGGGTGGGTTTAAAAATGTAAATTTTACATGTGTGTCAGTATGTCTGTGTGTCAGTATGTCTGTTTGTCTGTGTGTCTGTTTGTCTGTGTGTCAGTAGGTCTGTCTGTGTGTAAATATATTTGTGTGTGTGTCAGTATGTCTGCGTGTGTGTCATTATGTCTGTCAGTGCATGTTCATGCATGTGTCAGTCTCTGTATGTGTCTGTGTGTCTGTCAATATATCAGTCTGTGTGTGTCTGTATATGTGCCTGTATGTGTGTCAGTGTGTGTGTGTGAGTATCTCGGTCAGTGTATGTGCCTGTGTGTGGGTGTCAGTATTTCTGTCAGTGTATGTGTGTCAGTATGTTGATCAGTGGGTGTGTCAGTATGTCTGTATATGTGCCTGTGTGTCAGTATGTCTGTATATGAGCCTGTGTGTGTCTGTCAGTATGTCTACCAGTGTATGTGTCTGTGTGTGTCAATATATGTACCTGTGTGTCAGTATGTCTGTCAGTGTATGTGCCTGCTTATCTGTATGTAGTCAGTGTATGTATCTGTGTATCTGCTTGTGTGTCAGAGTATGTACCTGTGCATCTGAGCCGCAACTTTATATACAAATACACCCCTCCATTCAAACTTCAACACTACATACAAGCACACTCCTACATTCAAAAAACAAACACTACACATAAATGCACACTTGCATTCAAACTCCAGTACCACATACAAACACATTCACACAAACATACTTCATACAAACACATGCTTACATTCAAACACACAAAACAGTGCTAAATACAACCCTGCAAGCATGGGAAATTGGTAGAGCACCAGCTGTCAAAGCATTGTTGGAGTTGCACGACAGATGGGGTTCTACCTTTAGTCCAATCTTGCAATTGGGTGTCCCAATAAAATTCGTTCTATTTTAGTGCCGCCACTGCATTGGGATGGATGCCGTGATTGCATACCAGGGAGTGAGGGGCGACGGCGGCAGGGCCCAGGGGGCCCAAGCAAACGCTTGACCAGGGTCCAGTCGTTATTAAAGACGGCCCTGCACACACAAACTGCATACACTGACACAACACACACACACTGCATACACTAACACAACACACACTCTGCATACACTAACACAACACACTCTGCATACACTGACACAACACACTCTGCATACACTGACACAACACACACTGCAAACACTAACACAACACACTCTGCATACACTGACACAACACACACTCTGCATACACTGACACAACAAACACTCTGCAAACACTGACACAACACACACTGCATACACGAATACAACACACACTGCATACACTAATACACTAATACAATACACACACTGCATTCACTAATACAACATGCACTCTGCATACACTACACACTAACACACTCACTGCATCCACTATACTGACACACACTCTGCATTCACTACACTCACACACACTCTGCATCCGCTACACACTAACACACCCTCTGCATTCACTACACATTAACACACCCTCTGCATTCACTACACATTAACACACTCTGCATTCACTACACTAACACACACTCTGCATCCGCTACACACTAACACACCCTCTGCATTCACTACACATTAACACACTCTGCATTCACTACACTAACACACACACTCTGCATCCGCTACACACTAACACACTGCATTCACTACACATTAACACACTCTGCATTCACTACACTAACACACACACTCTGCATCCGCTACACACTAACACACTCTCTGCATTCACTGCACTAACACACACACTACATTCATTACACTGACACACTCTGCATTCATTACACACTAACACACACTCTGCATTCACTAAACTATGCACACACTCTGGATTCACTATACTGACACACACTCTGCATTAACTATACACACAGCATCCACTACACAAACATCCTGTATTCACAGTACACACACTACATCCACCATAAATTGAAACACTCTGCATTCACTATACACAGACACTGCGTCTAATACACACACTACATCCACTACAGACACTGCATCCACTAAACACATTTCATCTAGTACATACAAACATACTACATCCACTACACAAACACACACTACATCACTGTACACACACTACATCCACTACTCAAACACACTCTGCGTTCACTATACACACTGCATCCGCTACACAAACACACACTCTGCATTCACTGCACAAACAGTATCTAATACACACAAACACTACATCCATTACACACATTCTAATTTACTTCCACCATACACACCACATTCAGTCCCGCATCATTGTCAGCGGACTAGGTAGGGCGTGGGCGGGCCCGGGCGGGCCCGGGAGGGGGCCCAGACCTTGTGCTTTGTCAGGGGCCCCAAAATTTCTGATGGCAGCCCTGGAAGGGGGGCAGATAGACACTATAGTGTTAAGGATACAGCTTTGTATTCCTAAAACTATATTGTTCCTTTTAAATCCTTCTCATTTTTTGCGCACAGAAGCAAGTATTGTTCTGTTTATACTTTACATAAATCCAGAGATTGATGGACAGACATATTGACAGAAAACAGATAGAAATTACTCTAGAAGCCCTTCAGCACATGCCCTCAATGTTTAATCAGCAGCCAATAAAGAGATGTTTCTATCACCCAACGTAATGTGGCTCGTTTTATCGATCTCGTCAGAATGAAAGGTTGAGTGGTCGTGTCAGGAATCCGACCTGTGATCCGAGGCTTTGAACAGATATTGAAGTTAGAGCTTTTAGCAAGTGATCTATGTCACTGATTTTATAGACTATGTGAACAGTTGTTACCTGAGTAATTTGCATATATTGTTGCTAGTGACATGTTGCAAGGATGTCCTGCTATAAATATACTTGGGCTTTTTATGAAATAGTTATAGTTAAGGTGATCAGGAGCAATTGGCCTATAAAATGCATTTATTTTAATCACTCGTAGGTCTGTTGTTTCTTTCCATTTTATACCATTTTATTTGGCTGCCTTCATGTACTATTTCCTTATATTTTCTCGTATTAAACTGTTTATAGGATGCTGGTGTATGGTTTGTTTTTTATGGTGTCATCTGAGTATTTTTCCATTCAGAGATTTTTAACCCCTTAGTGACCAAACCGTTTTTCAATTTTCTTACGGTTAAGGACCAGGGCTCTTTTCACATTTCTGCGGTGTTTGTGTTTAGCGTTAATTTTCCTCTTATTTATTTACTGTACCCACACATATTACATTCAGGTTTTCTCACCATTAAATGGTCTCTCTAAAGATACCATTATTTTCATCATATCATATAATTTACTATAAACAAAATTATAAAATGTGATGAATAAAATATATATGTTACGCACCTACAACTGCCAAAAAACACCTGTGCTAAATATTTCCCAATGTTTGTCCTGAGTTTACAAATACACAATTTCAACATGTTCTTAGCTTTGTTTTGCAAGTTATAGGACAATAAGTACAAGTAGCACTTTGCTATTTCCAAACCATTTTTTTTCAAAATAAATTAAAATTAATCCTGATATCTGTCAGGAATCCCTGATTAACCTTTCACATGTATATATTTTTTAAAAGAAGGCAACCTAAAATATTTTGACTCTTTTTTATTTTACCACCAATCTATGCCAAAAAAATAAAAAAAAATAATAATAATTGGTGATTTCTTTTGACACACATTGCAATTTAAGAATACATGTACAGAGAACTTTAAGGGTTACTGCCAAAGAACACCCCAATATATGTTCAGCAGCATCTCCTAAATACAGTGATACCAACCATGTACAGGTATGTCGGGTTCTCCGGGTGCTAAAATACCTTATTCGGAGGGTGTGCATTCCAGTTTTCCAACATGGAATTTTCACATCTGGTCATCATGCACCCATGTCCTATTTGGAACATGTTTGAAGCCGGCCAACGTAATTTACCCCATCAAACCATATATTTATGAAAGGTAGACACCCTAGGGTATTTCAAATGGTGGTATTTTAACATTTTCCTTGCACTAATTCTACCATCAGTCTTTGTCAAACTTTTGGGTAGTAATTTTTTTGTGTTATTTTTCACACACATTATACTTTGGCAACAACAAAATATCTCAAATGCCTAGCAACTCATTGTCTTATGACCTCTAAAATATTGATAGCCAGAAATTGGAAATCTAGTAAACCGTTCAAAAATTCTCTTTTTCAATCAACTAAAATACCAAATGCGCATTGGAAAGAGATCTCTCCATAAATATTATATACTCAACTGAGAAGCAAAAATGTTTTGAAACGTGGCTGGAAAAAATGAATTGAGAGAGACATATAAAAAATATATATATATACATAAATGTATTCCTGTGCAAAAATAACAGTTAATTTGAATATAAAAATGAAGTATCATAATTAAGATAAATATAAAGTAAAAAATGCTCCTATTCTGAAAAGTTTTTATCTTTTTTAATGTATGCGAAGATCAATGTGTTGAAAGTGTGATACCATAACCGTTTGATTGTTGACTCAGTAAAGCTTAAAGATACTTGGTTCGAAACAAACCTAATGTATACATATGGACATAGTGATTTTTTTTGTATTTGAAATATGTTATTTGTGAGAAAAAAAAGCTATAAAATGTAATTAAAAAAAAGTTCCCATACAGCTTTAGCATCAGTTCTACCCAACTTTGAATATAATTCGTTGAGAGTGTCACGTGACCCATAATAAGGTCAAAATTCATATTGCTATACTGGAACGGGGGCTTCTGCTTTAGTGATCCAGAAGACCAGAAAAACCATTGGTCCTCAATTGGATCAATCTTTGTCGCTGTACATTCTAAATATGTTCTTGTCGCAGTTCCCTCTTTTCCTGCAGTTGTTGCACCTCTGGCTTTCTTGTATTAAGATATATCAATCTGTTTAAAGGTGTTTCTGGGGAGTCACAAACCCCAAAAGTCACTTTGTCAAATTATCCAAATGTTCAATTTTGTTCACAAATCAAAATGTAAATATTTCAGGATAAGAAATACAAGGAATTTTCATGTTACACGCCATTTCTTAGCTCTATGAGACTCTTAATTTGGAGAAAGATCACAATAAAAACATACCCTGTCCTGGAGGAGAACATTTTTGGTTTAGTACAGAGTGAAATGTCAGGCACATGTACCAGGTTTAGAGAGGCCAAATGACCTTGGACAGGGGCGCACATTCCAATAGCACATTTCATATTACACTTGATGTCCCTTCCCATAGAGGGTGTATGTCATGTCAGTACATATGTGATTCAGGATTGCAGGAGTTAAGGCAGGGGTTGTTGTGCCTCATTATCAAATTCATTAAGCACCAATATCCAAAAAGAAATAATCAATCCCTAATAAGGGTTAAAGCGATATTGGTGGGCACACAACCCAGTTCGGAATGAGTATCTTGAACTAAAGGAAATAGAAATCCCACAGAGACCAAGTTGGATATAAGAATTCACATCACACTTTATTGTCCATAAATGGACACAATACAATGTAAGTCATACTCTAATTTAAGTTATTACATACATTCACCTCACACAGCTTAAGTATCTAGATATCAGCTTAGTATACATGGCCATTAGTTGTCACTCCACTGCACACTACCCGGGGAACTAAGGAAGTCAGACCTGGAGGGACCCTCTCTTCTGAGAACAGCAGAGACCAGCAACACGCATCCGTATTACAGGTAGGTAGTTCTCCAAAATGAGTGCCAAGTTTCTCCGTCTTTTATAATGTTTCTTATCAGTGCAGCCCAGCATGTATATGTTATGCGCATTAAGTAATCTTCATGGTTGATCAGGCCAGTCATGACCACCCAAGGCCCATGCCAGACACATGCGGTACCTTTTCTATAAAGCTATGTCCCTATACTCTTATCTTTCTAAACATTGCTGGCACCAAATTCCCCTTTTAAACACATAGGCCACTTTGGATATTGGCCAGACATGCTATAGAACATTCTATGCTGTGTCATCTTCTTTTTCTTAGTTGAATTTCGTAGTGCGACACAGTTTAAGACAAGTGCCAACTTAGCTATCTATAATAGTTGAATTTGCTCATGAGTGATCAATCAATCATGCTTAATAAATATGGAATACTATTATAACAGGGTTAAGGCAAGGAACTTAAACAAGGAAGTCACATTGTCTGGAATTCCTTGTATTTTTTACATGCTTTTCTCTCTGCTGTGCCCAGAAATGCAGCGCCACTGAAAATGCCCAGAATGGCAGCACAGAGGTCTGAAAATGGGTCAGTTAGAAAATATAATATCAAGGGGACATTATACTGTAAATCAGAATACATATTTAAGTTACTTAATTTTTTGTGTTTCTTCCCATTTAAAAAGAACTAGAATCTAAAGATCTTCCTTTATCATAAAGGTCAGAATTTTGCCACATCAAATGTGAATTAATTACAGTATTTTAAAAAATTCATTGCAAATTATACTGTAGTCGCAAGTTATCTTTACATTGTCCGCAAAGGAGGTCACAGAAGAGATGATAGAATAGGAATTCAAGCATTACCTGGTTCAGTGGTGGTCTATTTTGTGTAATTATTTGCAGGATGGTTTCGGATCTACAGAAATTAGATTTTTTTTTTTTAAAAAATCTACCAAAAGGCACATGCTGTGTTGTTCACAAGCACAAATCGCAAATTAAGGCTTCGTTTTCAGGGAAGAATCTGCATAGTAAATGGGCTGTTTGATGTATGTGCGCCATTGATTTCTAAAAAAATGTATGTTAGTCTATGTTGACGTTCTTCATAGCTATGTGTGTTTGATGAGTCGCACGAGTGAAGAATGGTACTATGGGAAAACATGCATTAGCTAGATCAGCTTTGAATAACAAGTTCATTTTAAATATTTGATGGTGATTTAGGTTCAACCAGTTGACTTGGACTATTCAATGTAGTCTTTTTGTGTGGGCACCAAGCAAAACGCACGGGGGTCTTAAAACTAAACAGCAAGATGAGAGGGGGGTCGGACGACTGATTGTAAAATTTATATTAATTTGACACAAGCTGAAAGAAAATGTCCAATTATCCTGAGATGGAGATTTGTGTCCACAGTGACTATCTTGGCCTATATTTTGTACATCTACTCTAACGCAATTAATTGCATCCACCACCAATTGCTGTTTAGTGAATAAACATCTTACTTTAATAACTGTCGCTATACCATCAGCTTTTCCACTTGATGAAGATGACCATTCCTTTGCTTTGCTCTCGATTTCTGCCATTATCAGTGCAAAATGTGAGTCTAATTTTCCCATCAAAATGCTATGTTTTTGTAATAATTAAACTGGGTATCACAATCAAGAGAATAGTGGTGTTGAATTTGCCGACAGCCTGTCCCTTTATCAAGGTTATGCCTGACTGGTTTTCTCAATCCAAAAGCAATCAGCTAGCAGTAAACCATAAAGTCTTTTATGGTCAATACCTATTTATATAACTATTCAGTTATACAGTGGTACATAATTCTAGGGGGAATTAAAAAAACTCCCTTTGTCAGGTGTCATTACATTCTTACCTCTAGTTTTAAGACTGAATCTAATTCCACTAATTCTCGAGGGAGGTTTTGGGTGCTTTCAAATCTACATCTGGGCACTTATGCCCCTTTCTATTTGAGCGGCACGGCATTCGATTTGTAACTTGTACATTAATGTCCGCTTTCTCCTGTAGCTTATTCATACCCCAGCCGCCTCGCATGCCGCTGCAATTAATTCTCCCATGAAAGATTTACTTAAAAATGAAATTTCACAAGCGTAATGCTGCCATTCTTCTCATGAACCCGCTTGTGATACGCTGCTAATTACACGTTAAATCTTCAAGCTTAAATCTGCAATTCTGTCTTCCAAAGGAAATCAAATCCATTTAACTTTGAGCACCCATTCACTGCCATTGCTGAAAAGCTGCCTTTTATGTGACTTCTCTTTAGCAAGTCACAACGTAGCTTGAAAAAGACAAGATACAATAAATGATTTCAGAATCTAAAGCCACAGAGATCCAGATAAATGCTGAAGCGTAGGAAACAGGTAACGAGGAGGGGGGGAAACAGGGTGCTAGGCTAAGTGAGAATAATGTTGGGTGCTGTGACAGAAGGGATAGAATCAACTGTAAAGTGATATAAATGGATGTTAGAGTAAAGATCTATTTTTGCAGGAAAGGAGGGAGTTATTATCATATCTGATGCACCCATTTCCGTCTTCATTTTTTCGAGGTGAAGCGTTAGCCTCTTTTTTTGTTTACCTCTATCTCGGTGCCGGACGTGAAGACCTGACTCTTTGATAATAAGAGATTACAAAATACAGCATAACGACAAACTCTAATCTCAAAACAATAAATGCTAACATATGCACGTGATATGTTAAACAGCATATAGCGTTTCATGTATTTCCGATGAAGACGGAAAACAGAATTGCATCAATTGCCGCACTCAGCCATGCTATATAACACAATCTAGAAATTGACTCCAGCAATAAGACGATAACATTCTGACAGCAGATAAAAGCCAATTTGCCCAAACCTTAAAAGCACAGGCTTATTTGTAATTGTGTGAATAAAGGATGTTGTTTTAGAGTGTTCATGCATTCACAACTACCAATACAGACATACATTATTATTTATCATATTTTGTAAGGTATTTTACCAGGAAGGAAACACTTAGATTTCTGTTTTCCAGTTTTTACATGTATATAATATATATATATATATATATATATATATATATATATATATATTCTTTCAGGTAAGGACTACTTAAAAAATGTGCAGCAAATCTTAATGGTGGTCCTAAGACTATGGGCATGTATGTGTATATCTCCAACACAAAGACATTTTACTAATCAAATCATTCAGTATAATTCTAAACACATCATTCTAATTCATTCACTAAAATCACTACTTGGTATAATTCATTCACAAAAAAAATCACTCTGTATAACAGTCGCTATTTGCTAAATTGTGTGTCACTAATGTCAGTGGGTAGTCGCAGTTTAGAGATTAGTTTAAAGATTAGACAATTCTACCAGATGAAACTAATAATTCTTATCTGATGATAGTGTTTACATTTGCCATCGAGAATAGTAAAATACACAGTAAGTGCTACTTACCAACGCGTTTTCATTCTAGAAACAGAATTTTACCAGCTATCAGAAATAATTGGAGACATACACAGTAAAATGTAACAAATGTGCGGTCAATGTAAGTGGAGGTCCTAGACTATGGACATGTATGTGTATCTGCACAAGGAAATCAGTTTATTAAACAAGTCACTCTGTATAATTCATTTCACTAAACATATCACTCTGTGACATTCATTATGTCCCTTTGGTCTTTGGTGTAGCTACAGTACCCATTGTGGTATGGTAAAACAACAAATGGCTTGATTCTAATGTTGTTAACAAGTTGCTATTCCATTAGTTGGGTGCCACTATTGTTAGTAGGTAGTTGCTGTTTACAGTTTAGCAATTAGTTTAGTGATTAGAAAAATTTACCACATGCAATTCACAATTTTTATCTGACGAGAGTTTTACATTTCCCATGAAGAAAAAAGAAGACATTATGTGCTACTTACTGATGCATTTTCATGTTAGAAACTACATTATACCAGCTGTTAATATCTCACCAAAATTAAAAATTGTAGCAAACTGATACCAGATGCTAAATTTGGGTGAAATTATTCATCTGGAAAATATTTCCACCAAAGTATATACAACAAGATAGGAAAACAGCTGATTATCTAAAAATAAAAAGATATGCAAAACATAGTGTAAATCCACATAGTGAAATTATGTGCGCTATAATTAGATGCACTCACAAGAAGGTAGTGTAATCAGGCATTCATAAGTTGCCTCCCCAAATGGTGGCGGGGGGCTGGTTCCAATGCCTGTAGTTTGTGGATACAGTAAGTCCCCCGTTGGGATAGTTTCTTTACTTGGTCATCTCCTCTCCAATGGGGCATGACTTTTTCAATACCAATACACTTGAAATTGCTCAAAGAAAAAAATGGACAATTGTTACAATGAATCGGGATTGAATGCGTTGTGAGACCTTTTTTTATATTGTTTATATGTTCCATAAATCTTATTTTGAGTATTCTCTTTGTTCGACCGACATATTGTTTGCCGCACAGACACTGCACAAAGTCCGTGCAGCATCCAATGCCAGATCTGATTCTAAAAGCTTCCCCTATCACAAAACTAATAAACTGATCTGTTCTATCTATATGAACTGTATGACAAGCTTTGCAAATGTTACAACCTCTAAACGAACCTTTGTTGGAAGAAGTAGTATCCTTATTATCTCTTATAGCATAACTAATAGGTCTTTAAAGTTTTTGTTTTATCCTATAAATATGTTTAAGATGTTCTGGTAAGGAAGTTTTCAATACGGGGTCCTGTAAAAGAATGGGCCAGATTTTTTGTAAACCTCTCTTTCTTCTCCAATGATCTGAATTATATTGAGTTTTAAAGGTAAAACAAAAAAACTCATTGGAGGGTTTAGTATTAGGCTTGTCGATCAAGAAATTATTCCTATCCATTTGTGTGATCAATCTGATTTATCACTCCAAAGTGTTCTTCCGATATCCCTTCTCCAATAATTTGCTTTTTATATGAGATGATTGGGACTTAAAATTGCAAAGATGAGAACAATTGCGTCTGACGCTTGCCAATTGTCCTTTCGCAATTCCTCTCAGCCACGGACGATGGTGACAGCTTTGATGGTGAACATATCCGTTACCATTGGTTGGTTTGAAAAAACATTTTGTTTTAATTTGTTCATTCACACAAAAAAAGAGTTAAGTCAAGGAACTTGGTTTCATTCTGGTTCCACACAGGTGCGAACTTCAAATTATATTGATTCTGATTAAGATAATTAACAAAAAATTGAAAAATAGAAAAATGCCCTTTCCGAATAATAACAACGTCATCTATATATCTTCGCCAGAGCATCAGGTTTTCCCTCCAGTCATGACAAGACCAAACAAATAAATCCATCTCCTCATATAGGTGTTGGCATAACTGGGGGGCAAACCTGGTGCCCATGGCGTTACCCGTAATCTGTAAATAAAAATTTCCATTAATAATTATTTTCTAAAATGAATTTAACTTAAAATAAATTGAACTTAAAATAAAACAAAATCTTTCACACCTCGGGGTAAATCCACATCAAGGGTAGTGAATCTACTTGTAGGCTGTGCAGCAAAACATGGACCCCCAACACTATCCTCAATGTACACAGATGCTCACAAGCTCCAGTACATGAAGCTCGTTCTCTCATGAATTTGAAGTTGCAAATGTGTTAATTGCAACATTTAAGTCTTCAAAACTTCATCTGGTTTTAAAATTAGCAATAGCCCACTACCTGTAAGTAAACCTCTATTGAATTAACATTATATCGTATCTCCCAAGTGTCCTTATTTAAGAGGGACAGTCCCTATTTTGGTAGTGGTAGGAAGGAGTTGAAAGTAGCTCCTTGATGTGACTTCAGATGATATATGCAATGAAAAATAGAATCACAATGGACAGTAAATATAGTGTAGTATGTTTAGCAACTAGAGTAAGGTGGAAAAAGAGATATACTAGCAGGAAATAGAGCTATTAGATAGCTCCTCTGGCATGTGCTTAAGCGGTACAATCCCTGCTTAAGGATATGCAGTCTCAGTAGGTAGCCCAAAAATATGAAACAAAAACGGAAATATACACTATTTAGTGTAGTATTTTGGGATAATCTGATTGTATAAAACAGGTGGATAAGGATGCACTCACATTTGTTGGAGCCTTCCAACAGTGTAAAGTGGCATAATCCCCACTCTAAGGATGTCTTAATGGTGCAGTTCATTTTCCTTAGTATATGTAAAAGATAAAAAAACAATATGTGGTGCACACTAAATGTAGGATAGATAAAAGTAGAAAAGTAAATGAACGTTTGCTTACTAACTTCAGAGCAAAGTAAGGTGTTGCTCACTCTATAGGGTTCTGGTGGTACACTCCCCACCATGGAGGGTGAAGTCCAGAAGATTTGTGGAGTTCCAGAAAAATAACAGGATGGTCCAGGATAGGTTTAAAAATAATACCTTTATTATTTATTATTTATTTAATCTTTATTTAATACATACAAACAAATAAAGTGATAAAACAAGGGTATTATATATATACATAACACTAATGCATTTCACCAAAGGATAGGGCTTTTTCGAAGCTTTCATTTGTTAAAAGTACATTTTATACAATAACATTTTTAATGATTAGATTGTTTGAGAGATTCACATTTTCTTTAATTAGCTTTGTTGGGTCAGACTATTGTTATGCTTCCCGACCTAACTTGCTGCAGACAGAACAATCACAGCAGCAAGCAAGTTATGTTAAGAAGCACTTGGTCAGATAAATAAGTAATTCTTTAAAAAAATAAAAAATATATATATAAAAATTAAAAATACAACATACAATTAAGTTTTATTCAATAAAAAAACGGTAAAAAATGAGAAGTGAAAATTTGATGAAAAAGTTTTCCAGAGCATATTTTAGAGTTATTTGTTTACATCTCTCATGAGCAGTATAACGTATCTGTGTTTGTTTTTTTGTGAATCCAAACCGCATTTAAAATTGTATCATCACTTTAAGGGATCTCGGGTAACCTATACATAAATTGAGAATAAATATCTACTGAGTGTGCACACGATTTACCCTGCTGTTTGTTCTACATCCCAACTGGTTAACAGCTGATTGATATCTCTGCGTAGTGTTAAAACTACTATGTTCCTCCTCTCTGCTGGCATTTTCTCTGCAGTTTCCTATTTCTTGAGGCATGACAACTTGGTTACATTGGTAAGCAGAGCACGGTGGATTGCACAGATAAACAAAATACAATGATGGCATTAAGCACCAAAGTACTTGCAAATATAAATGTAAAATGATTTCTGTACTATGCTGTACATACAATACTATGTCAACGATCAGGGGTAATCGCTCGTAGGCAAATAAAGTCTGACTCCAAACATCAATGCTTCTGACTAGTGATGTACCGAACTGTCCGCCGGCGAACAGTTCCCGGCGAAATTAGCGTGTTCTCGTTCGCCCTGGCGGGCGGACACATGCGCAGTTCGATCCGCCCCCTATTCGTCAACATTGGGCAAACTTTGACCCTGTGCCTCTCGGTCAGCAGACACATTCCAGCCAATCAGCAGCACTCCCTCCCTTCCACACCCTCCAACCTCCCTCCCAGCATCCATTTTCGATTCATTCGGAAGATGCATGCTTAGTGAGAGGAGGGAAAGTTTAGCTGCTGCTGATTAGATAGGGAAATTGATAGCTAGGCTAGGGTATTCAGTGTCCACTACAATCCTGAAGGACTCATCTGATCTCTGCTGTAAGGACAGCACCCCAAAAAGCCCTTTTTAGGGCTATAACATCAGGCTGCTTTTTTTTTTTTTTTCCTGTGTAATGTAATTGCAGGTGCCTGCCTGCCAGCTTCTGTGTGAGGTTCACATTGGATACTGTGCCTATTTGCCCAGTGCCACCACTCATATCTGTTTTAACAATAGGTTAAGCTTTACATTTAAAATAAATATTTTTTTTTCACTGTAATAGAAGAGCAGTTGCCTGCCTGCCAGCTTCTGTGTGAGGTTCACATTGGATACTGTGCCCACTTGCCCAGTGCCACCACTCATATCTGTTTTAACAATTGGTTAAGCTTTAGATTTAAAATAAATAAAAAAATTTCACTGTAATAGAAGAGCAGTTGCCTGCCTGCCAGCTTCTGTGTCAGGTTGGATGCCTTGCCCATTTGCACAGTCAGTGCCACCACTCATATCTGTTTTAACAATTGGTTAAGCTTCAGATTTTAAATAAATAATTTTTTCACTGTAATAGAAGAGCAGTTGCCTGCCTGCCAGCTTCTGTGTGAGGTTCACATTGGATACTGTGCCCACTAGCCCAGTGCCACCACTCATATCTGTTTTAACAATTGGTTAAGCTTTAGATTTAAAATAAATATTTTTTTTTCACTGTAATAGAAGAACAGTTGCCTGCCTGCCAGCTTCTGTGTCAGGTTGGATGCCTTGCCCATTTGCACAGTCAGTGCCACCACTCATATCTGTTTTAACAATAGCTTAAGCTTTAGATTTTAAAGAAATCATTTTTTTTCACTGTAATAGAAGATCAGTTAGTTGTCTGCAAGCGTCTGGGTGTCAGGCCTACTTCAGCGTGTGCTCTGCAGACCTGTGCCAGTGTGCTTTGACAGTTGCAATCATATCTGGTGTCTCTTTAGCGTGCTTTTACAAAGAAAAAAGGTTTCCAGTGTAAGCTAATAGCAGACAGTCAGTGTCCTTCAAGCGGCTCTGTCAGGCCTTCCTTCAGCGTGTGCCCTGCACAACCCTGCCAGCGTGCTTTGACAGTTGCCACTCATATCTTGTGTCTCTATAGCGTGCTTTTACAACCAAAATTTTGTTTCCACTGTAATAGAAGAGCAGTTGCCTGCCTGCCAGCTTCTGTGTGAGGTTCACATTGGATACTGTGCCCACTAGCCCAGTGCCACCACTCATATCTGTTTTAACAATTGGTTAAGCTTTAGATTTAAAATAAATAAAAAAATTTCACTGTAATAGAAGAGCAGTTGCCTGCCTGCCAGCTTCTGTGTCAGGTTGGATGCCTTGCCCATTTGCACAGTCAGTGCCACCACTCATATCTGTTTTAACAATAGCTTAAGCTTTAGATTTTAAAGAAATCATTTTTTTTCACTGTAATAGAAGATCAGTTAGTTGTCTGCAAGCATCTGGGTGTCAGGCCTACTTCAGCGTGTGCTCTGCAGACCTGTGCCAGCGTGCTTTGACAGTTGCCAATCATATATGGTGTCTCTTTAGCGTGCTTTTACAAAGAAAAAAGGTTTCCAGTGTAAGCTAATAGCAGACAGTCAGTGTCCTTCAAGCGGCTCTGTCAGGCCTTCCTTCAGCGTGTGCCCTGCACAACCCTGCCAGCGTGCTTTGACAGTTGCCCCTCATATCTTGTGTCTCTATAGCGTGCTTTTACAACCAAAATTTTGTTTCCACTGTAATAGAAGAGCAGTTGCCTGCCTGCCAGCTTCTGTGTGAGGTTCACATTGGATACTGTGCCCACTAGCCCAGTGCCACCACTCATATCTGTTTTAACAATTGGTTAAGCTTTAGATTTAAAATAAATTAAAAAATTTCACTGTAATAGAAGAGCAGTTGCCTGCCTGTCAGCTTCTGTGTCAGGTTGGATGCCTTGCCCATTTGCACAGTCAGTGCCACCACTCATATCTGTTTTAACAATAGCTTAAGCTTTAGATTTTAAAGAAATCATTTTTTTTCACTGTAATAGAAGATCAGTTAGTTGTCTGCAAGCATCTGGGTGTCAGGCCTACTTCAGCGTGTGCTCTGCAGACCTGTGCCAGCGTGCTTTGACAGTTGCCAATCATATCTGGTGTCTCTTTAGCGTGCTTTTACAAAGAAAAAAGGTTTCCAGTGTAAGCTAATAGCAGACAGTCAGTGTCCTTCAAGCGGCTCTGTCAGGCCTTCCTTCAGCGTGTGCCCTGCACAACCCTGCCAGTGTGCTTTGAACAGTTGCCACTCATATCTTGTGTCTCTATAGCGTGCTTTTACAACCAAAATTTTGTTTCCACTGTAATAGAAGAGCAGTTGCCTGCCTGCCAGCTTCTGTGTGAGGTTCACATTGGATACTGTGCCTACTTGCCCAGTGCCACCACTCATATCTGTTTTAACAATTGGTTAAGCTTTACATTTAAAATAAATATTTTTTTTTCACTGTAATAGAAGAGCAGTTAGTTGTCTGCAAGCGTCTGGGTGTCAGGCCTACTTCAGCGTGTGCTCTGCAGACCTGTGCCAGCGTGCTTTGACAGTTGCCACTCATATCTGGTGTCTCTATAGCGTGCTTTTACAACCAAAATTTTGTTTCCACTGTAATAGAAGAGCAGTTGCCTGCCTGCCAGCTTCTGTGTGAGGTTCACATTGGATACTGTGCCCACTAGCCCAGTGCCACCACTCATATCTGTTTTAACAATTGGTTAAGCTTTAGATTTAAAATAAATTAAAAAATTTCACTGTAATAGAAGAGCAGTTGCCTGCCTGCCAGCTTCTGTGTCAGGTTGGATGCCTTGCCCATTTGCACAGTCAGTGCCACCACTCATATCTGTTTTAACAATAGCTTAAGCTTTAGATTTTAAAGAAATCATTTTTTTTCACTGTAATAGAAGATCAGTTAGTTGTCTGCAAGCATCTGGGTGTCAGGCCTACTTCAGCGTGTGCTCTGCAGACCTGTGCCAGCGTGCTTTGACAGTTGCCAATCATATCTGGTGTCTCTTTAGCGTGCTTTTACAAAGAAAAAAGGTTTCCAGTGTAAGCTAATAGCAGACAGTCAGTGTCCTTCAAGCGGCTCTGTCAGGCCTTCCTTCAGCGTGTGCCCTGCACAACCCTGCCAGCGTGCTTTGACAGTTGCCACTCATATCTTGTGTCTCTATAGCGTGCTTTTACAACCAAAATTTAGTTTCCACTGTAATAGAAGAGCAGTTGCCTGCCTGCCAGCTTCTGTGTGAGGTTCACATTGGATACTGTGCCTACTTGCCCAGTGCCACCACTCATATCTGTTTTAACAATTGGTTAAGCTTTACATTTAAAATAAATATTTTTTTTTCACTGTAATAGAAGAGCAGTTAGTTGTCTGCAAGCGTCTGGGTGTCAGGCCTACTTCAGCGTGTGCTCTGCAGACCTGTGCCAGCGTGCTTTGACAGTTGCCACTCATATCTGGTGTCTCTATAGCGTGCTTTTACAACCAAAATTTTGTTTCCACTGTAATAGAAGAGCAGTTGCCTGCCTGCCAGCTTCTGTGTGAGGTTCACATTGGATACTGTGCCTACTTGCCCAGTGCCACCACTCATATCCGTTTTAACAATTGGTTAAGCTTTACATTTAAAAAAAATATTTTTTTTTCACTGTAATAGAAGAGCAGTTAGTTGTCTGCAAGCGTCTGGGTGTCAGGCCTACTTCAGCGTGTGCTCTGCAGACCTGTGCCAGCGTGCTTTGACAGTTGCCACTCATATCTGGTGTCTCTATAGCGTGCTTTTACAACCAAAATTTTGTTTCCACTGTAATAGAAGAGCAGTTGCCTGCCTGCCAGCTTCTGTGTGAGGTTCACATTGGATACTGTGCCTACTTGCCCAGTGCCACCACTCATATCTGTTTTAACAATTGGTTAAGCTTTACATTTAAAAAAAATATTTTTTTTTCACTGTAATAGAAGAGCAGTTAGTTGTCTGCAAGCGTCTGGGTGTCAGGCCTACTTCAGCGTGTGCTCTGCAGACCTGTGCCAGCGTGCTTTGACAGTTGCCACTCATATCTGGTGTCTCTATAGCGTGCTTTTACAACCAAAATTTTGTTTCCACTGTAATAGAAGAGCAGTTGCCTGCCTGCCAGCTTCTGTGTGAGGTTCACATTGGATACTGTGCCTACTTGCCCAGTGCCACCACTCATATCTGTTTTAACAATTGGTTAAGCTTTACATTTAAAATAAATATTTTTTTTTTCACTGTAATAGAAGAGCAGTTAGTTGTCTGCAAGCGTATGTGTTTCAGGCCTACTTCAGCGTGTGCTCTGCAGACCTGTGCCAGCGTGCTTTGACAGTTGCCACTCATATCTGGTGTCTCTTTACAAAGAAAAAAGGTTTCCAGTGTAAGCTAATAGCAGACAGTCAGTGTCCTTCAAGCGGCTCTGTCAGGCCTTCCTTCAGCGTGTGCCCTGCACAACCCTGCCAGCGTACTTTGACAGTTGCCACTCATATCTTGTGTCTCTATAGCGTGCTTTTACAACCAAAATTTTGTTTCCACTGTAATAGAAGAGCAGTTGCCTGCCTGCCAGCTTCTGTGTGAGGTTCACATTGGATACTGTGCCTACTTGCCCAGTGCCACCACTCATATCTGTTTTAACAATTGGTTAAGCTTTACATTTAAAATAAATAATTTGTTTTCACTGTAATAGAAGAGCAGTTGCCTGCCTGCCAGCTTCTGTGTCAGGTTTGATGCCTTGCCCATTTGCACAGTCAGTGCCACCACTCATATCTGTTTTAACAATAGCTTAAGCTTTAGATTTTAAAGAAATCATTTTTTTTCACTGTAATAGAAGATCAGTTAGTTGTCTGCAAGCGTCTGGGTGTCAGGCCTACTTCAGCGTGTGCTCTGTAGACCTGTTCCAGCGTGCTTTGACAGTTGCCAATCATATTTGGTGTCTCTATAGCGTGCTTTTAAAACCAAAATTTGTTTTTCACTGTTATAGATTGAATAGCAGTTACTTGTCTTCAAGCGGGTGTCTCAGGCCTACAGTGTGTGCTCTGCAGAACTGTTCCAGTGCACATTGCCAATCGTATCTGGTGTCTCTATAGCGTGCTTTTAAAACCAAAATTTGTTTTTCACTGTTATAGATTGAATAGCAGTTACTTGTCTTCAAGCGGGTGTCTCAGGCCTACAGTGTGTGCTTTGCAGAACTGTTCCAGTGCACATTGCCAATCATATCTGGTGTCTCTATAGCGTGCTTTTAAAACCAAAATTTGTTTTTCACTGTTATAGATTGAATAGCAGTTACTTGTCTTCAAGCGGGTGTCTCAGGCCTACAGTGTGTGCTCTGCAGAACTGTTCCAGTGCACATTGCCAATCATATCTGGTGTCTCTATAGCGTGCTTTTAAAACCAAAATTTGTTTTTCACTGTTATAAATTGAATAGCAGTTACTTGTCTTCAAGCGGCTCTGTCTGTCCTTCCTTCAGCGTGTGCTCTGCAGAACTGTTCCAGTGCACATTGCCAATCATATCTGGTCTCACAGTAGCTTGCACGCATAGTACCACTAATCCCCCAAAAAATGACAGGCAGAGGCAGGCCACCCCGCAGGGGCCGTCGTGGTCGTGGTGCTGTGATTCCCTTTTGCCCTAGAATAATGCCCAGTTTTCAGAAGCCACGTACCCTGAACTTGAAAAGTTCTGAGGACTTAGTTGACTGGCTAACACAGGACACCCAATCTTGTACAGCCTCCGCTCGGAACCTTGACGCATCATCCTCCTCCAGCTTAGCTTCAGGCACCTCTCAAGATAGCACTCACCCGCCTGCCGCCACCACCAAAACTAGCACCACAGCCGCTTTACTTGGTATGTCAGAGGAGTTATTCACACACCCGTTTGAAGAAATGAGTGATGCGCAACCATTATTGCTAGAGGATGTAGATAACAGGGATATGTCTCAGGCAGGCAGCATTAAACACATGGAGGTACGGTGTGATGATGATGATGTTGTACCCGCTGCTGCTTCCTTTTCTGAGTTGTCAGATACAAGCGAAGCGGTTGATGATGACGATGCGTCCATGGATGTCACGTGGGTGCCCGCTCGGCAAGAAGAAGAACAGGGCGAAAGTTCAGATGGGGAGACAGAGAGGAGGAGGAGGAGACGAGTTGGAAGCAGGGGGGGGTCGTCGCAAGGAGCTAGTGGCACAGTCAGACAGCATGCATCGGCACCCGGGGTCAGCCCGACAGCACGCCAATCAACGCATGCTGTGTCCACCACCAGAATGCCGTCATTGCAGAGCTCAGCAGTGTGGCATTTTTTTTGTGTGTCTGCCTCTGACAACAGCGATGCCATTTGCAACCTGTGCCAAAGGAAACTGAGTCGTGGGAGGTCCAACACCCACCTAGGTACAACTGCTTTGCGTAGGCACATGATCTCACATCACAAACGCCTATGGGATCAACACATGAGTACAAGCAGCACGCCTACTCTAAGCCGCCATCCTCCTCCTGGTCCAGCATCTTCAGCCACGTCAACCACTGCTGTCCTTCCTGCCCCCTCTCAACCATCCGCCACTCCGTCTCCCGCCTTGAGCAGTTCCCGCTCATCTGCCCACAGTCATGTGTCTGTCAAGGACATGTTTGAGCGTAAGAAGCCAATGTCACCAAGTCACCCCCTTGCCAGCGTCTGACAGCTGGCTTGTCCGAACTATTAGCCCGCCAGCTTTTACCATACAATCTGGTTGAGTCTGAGGCGTTCAAAAAATTTGTAGCTATTGGGACACCGCAGTGGAAGGTACCCGGCCAAATTTCTTTTCACAAAAGGCAATCCCCAACTTGTACTCGATTGTGCAAAAGGAAGTCATGGCATGTCTGGCACACAGTGTTGGGGCAAGGGTCCATCTGACCACTGATACCTGGTCTGCAAAGCATGGTCAGGGCAGGTATATCACCTACACTGCGCATTGGGTAAACCTGCTGATGGCTGACAAGCAAGGAATGCGTGGCATTGCAGAGGAGTTGGTGACACCGCCACGAATTGCAGGCAGTCCTGCTGCCACCTCCTCTACTCCTCCTACTCCATCCTCTTCCATAACCTCCTCGGCTGAGTCCTCTTGTGCCGCTGCTTCTTGCTCCACATCAACGGCACCCCCCCCCCCAGCTCCCCAGGTACTATTCCACATCCCGGATACGGCAGTGTCACGCCGTCTTGGGTTTGACTTGCTTGAAAGCAGAGAGTCACACCGGACAAGCACTCCTGTCCGCTCTGAACGCACAGGTGGAAAAGTGGCTGACTCCGCAGCAACTGGATATCGGCAAAGTGGTGTGTGACAACGGAAAAAATTTGATAGCGGCATTGAAGTTGGGCAAGTTGACACATGTGCCGTGCATGGCACATGTGTGTAATCTGATCGTACAACGCTTTGTGCATAAGTACACAGGCTTACAGGACGTCCTGAAGCAGGCCAGGAAGGTGTGTGGCCATTTCAGGCGTTCCTACACGGCCATGGCTCACTTTGCCGATATCCAGCGGCGAAACAACATGCCAGTGAGGCGCTTGATTTGCGACAGCCCTACACGTTGGAATTCAACACTCCTAATGTTCGACCGCCTGCTCCAACAAGAAAAAGCTGTTAATGAATATTTGTATGACCTGGGTGCTAGGACAGCCTCTGGGGAGCTGGGAATTTTTTTGCCACGTTACTGGACGCTCATGCGCAATGCCTGTAGGCTCATGCGTCCTTTTGAGGAGGTGACAAACCTAGTCAGTCGCAACGAAGGCACCATCAGCGACATCATACCATTTGTTTTCTTCATGGAGCGTGCCCTGCGAAGAGTGCTGGATCAGGCTGTAGATGAGCGTGAAGAGGAAGAGGAAGAGTTGTGGTCACCATCACCACCAGAAACAGCCTTATCAGCATCGCTTGCTGGACCTGCGGCAACGCTGGAAGAGGATTGTGAGGAAGAGGAGTCAGAGGAGGATTGTAGCTTTGAGGAGGAGGAGGAGGAGCAAGACCAAACACAACAGGCATCCCAGGGTGCTCGTTGTCACCTATCTGGTACCCGTGGTGTTGTACGTGGCTGGGGGGAAGAACATACCTTCAATGACATCAGTGAGGAGGAGGAACGGGAAATGAGTAGCTCGGCATCCAACCTTGTGCAAATGGGGTCTTTCATGCTGTCCTGCCTGTTGAGGGACCCTCGTATAAAAAGGCTGAAGGAGAACGACCTGTACTGGGTGTCCACGCTACTAGACCCCCGGTATAAGCAGAAAGTGGCAGAAATGTTACCCAATTACAACAAGTCGGAAAGGATGCAGCATTTGCAAAATAAATTAAAAAGTATGCTTTACACAGCGTATAAGGGTGATGTCACAGCACAACGGGAATCTAACAGGGGGAGAGGTGGAAGTCATCCTCCTCCTCCTCCTCCCACGACCACGCGGGCAAGGACAGGACGCTTTAAAGACGTGTTGTTGATGGAGGACATGCGGACCTTTTTAAGTCCTATGCATCGCCACAGCCCTTCGGGATCCACCCTCAGAGAGCGACTCGACCGACAGGTAGCAGACTACCTCGCCTTAACTGCAGATATCGACACTCTGAGGAGCGATGAACCCCTTGACTACTGGGTGTGCAGGCTTGACCTGTGGCCTGAGCTATCCCAATTTGCGATAGAACTTCTGGCCTGCCCCGCTTCAAGTGTCCTGTCAGAAAGGACCTCCAGTGCAGCAGGAGGTATTGTCACTGAGAAGAGAAGTCGCCTAGGTCAAAAAAGTCTAGATTACCTCACCTTTATTAAGATGAATGAGGGATGGATCCCGAAGGGACTGACACTGGGCGATACATTCGCTTAAAAAAGGCCTGATGAGATGAGCTGCCTTGGGCTAAAAATGGTCCACACGCTGCTGTATTTTAGCTCTGAATGACGTTTGACTTAAGTGACTTATCCGCCACCAACTAGGGTTCAAGCTGCCATGTTTTAGGGCACTTTCTGCCTGTGAAACAAACATCAATTTTTCTGGCCGCTGCTACAGCAGCGGCTGCAACAATACCAAATTTTTCAGGCATGTGTACATGCCTAATTTTTAGGCCCACTGGTGCAGCACTGTGGCTTCAAAAACCAAACCAAAAATTAAAATCCTCCAAGATGGCACCAATATACCAGTGGTCTAAGCATCTTCCCACCTTGGCCTAAAAAGGGGAGGTGATTCAACAATTAAAAATCTCTGCCATTTACACGTCCACTGATAGGAGACGCGGAAGGTATTAAACTGATATGAACAATACTCCACTCCTATCAGTAGGTCCGTCCCATTGTGATTTATGCCCCCCACCCACCGCGCAGGGATGGGGGCCGGGGGGGAGGAAAGTAGGCCCCCCTATTGTGATTTATGCCCCCCACCCACCGCGCAGGGGTGGGGGCCGAGGGGGGGAGGACAGTAGGTCACCCCATTGTGATTTATGGCCCCCACCCACCGCGCAGGGGTTGGGGAGGACAGTAGCTCCCCCCAGTGTGTATCAGGGGCTTTGAGGACAGGTGTCAATCCATACCTGCCAAGTGACCCTATGTAGGGGGAACAGTCTCTATTCTGCTCTGTGTCAGTGTGTATCAGGGATCATTAGGATAGGTGTCAATCCATATCTGCCAAGTGACCCTATGTAGGGGGAACAGTCCCTATTCTGCTCTGTGTCAGTGTGTATCAGGGGTTTTGAGGACAGGTGTCAATCCATATCTGCCAAGTGACCCTATGTAGGGGGAACAGTCTCTATTCTGCTCTGTGTCAGTGTGTATCAGGGGTTTTGAGGACAGGTGTCAATCCATATCTGCCAAGTGACCCTATGTAGGGGGAACAGTCCCTATTCTGCTCTGTGTCAGTGTGTATCAGGGGTTTTGAGGACAGGTGTCAATCCATATCTGCCAAGTGACCCTATGTAGGGGGGACAGTCTCTATTCTGCTCTGTGTCAGTGTGTATCAGGGGTTTTGAGGACAGGTGTCAATCCATACCTGCCAAGTGACCCTATGTAGGGGGAACAGTCTCTATTCTGCTCTGTGTCAGTGTGTATCAGGGATCATTAGGATAGGTGTCAATCCATATCTGCCAAGTGACCCTATGTAGGGGGAACAGCCCCTATTCTGCTCTGTGTCAGTGTGTATCAGGGGTTTTGAGGACAGGTGTCAATCCATATCTGCCAAGTGACCCTATGTAGGGGGAACAGTCTCTATTCTGCTCTGTGTCAGTGTGTATCAGGGGTTTTGAGGACAGGTGTCAATCCATATCTGCCAAGTGACCCTATGTAGGGGGAACAGTCTCTATTCTGCTCTGTGTCAGTGTGTATCAGGGATCATTAGGATAGGTGTCAATCCATATCTGCCAAGTGACCCTATGTAGGGGGAACAGTCCCTATTCTGCTCTGTGTCAGTGTGTATCAGGGGTTTTGAGGACAGGTGTCAATCCATATCTGCCAAGTGACCCTATGTAGGGGGAACAGTCTCTATTCTGCTCTGTGTCAGTGTGTATCAGGGGTTTTGAGGACAGGTGTCAATCCATACCTGCCAAGTGACCCTATGTAGGGGGAACAGTCTCTATTCTGCTCTGTGTCAGTGTGTATCAGGGCTGGGCTTTGAGGACAGGTGTCAATGTTAGGTGATTTCTGCCCTTTATGGATTAAAAGCAGACTCTGCATCAACTGTGCAATTTTCCATGGGAGTTTTGCCATGGATCCCCCTCTGGCATGCCACAGTCCAGGTGTTAGTCCCCTTGAAACAACTTTTCCATCACTATTGTGGCCAGAAAGAGTCCCTGTTGTTTTTAAAATTCGCCTGCCCATTGAAGTCAATGGCGGTTCGCGCGGTTCGCGAACATTTGCGGAAGTTCGCGTTCGCCATTCGCGAACCGAAAATTTCGGGTTCGCGACAACACTACTTCTGACTAAGGCAGTAGCTCTCGAGTACAATAAAACAAACTTTTAGGACTGGACAGAGAGGCTATGCACGATCAGATGTTAGGTCTGTCTGATGTGATTGTATCTCTAGCAAACCTCTATAGTTGATCTATCATAATTGGCGTTTTGCATAATAATACATTTGGATCAATATGTTGCTTATGTTTGTTTCACATTTTTTCTAACATAACCGGCTTTAAATCTATTAATGTGCTAATGTAACGATTATTTGGCTTATTTCTTCTAATCCAGGTGCTTTATAAAGGAAAGCACTTCATTATCCAGAGAGGAACACTGCCGAGCTTGATAGGTTAGTTGAGTTTTCATCTGCAACGTCTGAATCTTATACAGTACAGGACAACATGTTAACTGTATAGCACGTCACAAAGTTATTTTCCTGGAAAAATAAGTAAATGCTGTAACCCAATTATAATTGCAATTAAGAATGAAGACTATTCACATTCTATATTTCTATGTTTCTATGAATTCTGGACTTGGGACCAAAATATACCCCAATTATGGTATAACCGAACCCCATAATGTCAGACATGTTTCAGGGCGGTAGTGGGGTAACAGCCACTAAATGTTGATTTATTCACAGATCAAGTGAGAAATTAGCAATATAGAGAAAAACAGGAGGAACAGTAAAAAAAATAATCTATATTTATGAATTATTTATTTAATACATATATATATCTATAAATATAGATGTATTATTTTTACCTGTATTAGTTACTTCTTTTCACTTGATCTGTGAACCACGTGGCAGAAAATGCTCCTAGAAGTTTACTGCAAACTATATACATAATATTAATAATATTGTACATTTTGCTGCATATTGATTGGCCCATTTTCACACATTTTTAGTTTTTTTCTCCTGTTTCGGTTTCTGAATTAAAATTCCACTGAGCTGATCTGATATCCAGCAGAATTTCGGGTGTCCTGAAAAATGTTCTATCTACATAAAAAAAATGATTCACAGAACCGAAATTTCTCACTGTGCACAAGTCTAATGAATTCTGGTGAATTGAAAACACATCTAGTGGCTATCGCTGCCATGGGGTCTGGACAATGATTACTGAGTCACAAATACTTTGTGGCTATTACTGACCCTTTAAATTTCATATAAATTAACATATTTCTGACTTGAGCAGAGCTTTTGATCTAAAAGAATGTTTTCTACACATTTGCATGTAGATTAGATAATTGTAGACAAAATATTTTAAACAAGAGAGTCGGGTTACCATGGGAATGTTCAAACTAATGCACATTTGTGAAAAACAGTAACTCCATTTGTCTAATTTATTTTAAAATTTCCCATTTAAACTTATCAATTTCCATGCTAATAAATGATCCTTTAATTTTTCTCCGATATAGCTTTAGTGATTAAATATGATTTTGGGATAGCATTTTTTTTATTATTTATATTAAGTGTAGTAACATTTAAAACATTAATTCCATTGGATCATATTGAATCAAACACTGAAACCAATTATTATTATAGTGATAACATATTCCACAGCACTTGTCAATTATGACCAGACCGTTTTTCCATTTTCTTACCGTTAAGGGCCAAGGCTGTTTTTACATATCTGCGGTCTTTGGGTTTAGCTGTAATATTCCTCTTACTCATTTACTATCACCACACATATTATATACAGTTTTTCTCGCCATTAAATGGTCTTTCTAAAGATACCATTATTTTCATCATATCATATAATTTACTATAAAAATATGATTAATACATTTTAAAAAACACACTTTTTCTAACATTGACCCCCAAAATCTGTTCCGCATCTACTTCTGCCCAAAAAACACTTGTGCTAAAATAGTTTCTAAATTTTGTCCTGAGTTTAGAAGTACCCAATGTTAACATGTTCTTAACTTTTTTTTGCAAGTTATATGGCAATAAGTACAAGTAGCACTTTGCTATTTCCAAACCATTTTTTTTTCAAAATTAACAAAAGTTACACTGTAGCGCTGATATCTGTCAGCAATCCCTGAATAACCCTTTACATGTATATTTTTTTTAAAAGAAAACAACTTAAGATATTAAACATGGGGTATTTTGACTCTTTTAACCACAATCTATGCCAAATTAAAAAATAATAATAATAATTGGTGATTTTTTTGACACACATAGCAATTTAAGAATATATGTACTGAGAAATGTAAGGGTTACTGCCAAAGAACTCCCCAATATATGTTCAGCAACATCTCCTGAGTACAGTGATACCACCCATGTGTAGGTGTGTTGGGTTCTCTGGGGGCTTATTTGGCGGGTGTGCATTACAGTTTTCCAACTTTTTCACAGGTGGTCATAATGCACCCATATGGGGCATTTTTTAAGTCGGCCAATGTAATTTACCCCCCTCAAACCATTTATTTTTGAAAAGTAGATACCCTAGGGTATTTCAAATGGTGGTATTTTGACACTTTCTATGCACTAATTCTACCACCCGTCTTTGTCAAACCTTTGGGTAGTCATTTTGTTGTGTTATTTTTCTCTCACATTGTACTTTAGGTATGGATTCTCAGTTCTTGTTATTTGTTACTGACAAAGAACACCCCAATATTTGTTCAGCAACATCTCCTGAGTACAACAGTACCCCCAATGTACAGGTTTTATGTTTTTTTTGCAAACTTATAAGGGTCAAATGTAGGGCTTTCCCCTTTTCTATGTTTGCACATTGAAATTAGCCAGATTGGTTTGCCAGGCCTATGTTGCCTTTGAGACTGTATAGCAGCCCAGAAATGAAAATTAACCCCAGCATGACATACCATTTGTAAAAGTAGACAACCCATGGTGTACAAAATGGGATATGTCCAGTCTTTTTTAGTAGCCACTTAGCCACAAACGCTTGCCAAACTTAGCGTTCATATTTATTTTTTGCATTTTTTTACACAAAAACTGCACTTTTACTGATGATATCATCATCATGATAAGTTTTACTTTTGAAAACACTCAAAACTCACTTAAAACTTTGTGTTATATAGGGCATGCCAATAAAATTCTCTGGGCTGTCGGCCTGGGTTGTCAGGCAGGACCCTCAAATAATAAATAATAGAATCAAATAATTATATAAATTAATAACCCGAAAATTCACGCTTTTGAATCTGCGGCTTCGGGAATTTTCGCATATTTTTTTCCTCGGGTCCAGCAGATGTAATCCGTAGATTTTTTCGTGACCGCTGCGAGGAAGTGAGGTCACACTCAATTACGCACTCTTTGCAGACGGCCGCGCAGGAGGGAAGAGAGAGGAGCTCCTGTCACGATTCGGGGAACCCAACACGCTAACACACACGCAGACACACACACAGAAAGTGTGCAGTACCGGACCTTAGAGTGGCCGGGCTAAGCACACACAGAATAGTCAGGAGACAAGCCGAGTAAGGGGAACCAGAAGACAGAATAACGAGAAACAAGCCGAGGTCAAAGGGTAGGAGAAAGTCACAAAGTCAGTATAACAAGCCAGAGAGTACGTAACCAGAAAGCGCACGTTCACAATCAATACTATAAAGCAAAGACCACAACAGGGCACAGAGAGACAGGAAAGGTAAGTATTTAAATCCTAGCCTGAATCCTGATTGGCTAACCACCAATCAGTATTAACAAACACACGTGAGGGATATCTATACCCCCCAATGTGTTTGTTGCACTGTAGCTTTAACGCCGGGTCACGTGAGTGACCCCGGCGCTTAGATAATAGTGCCGGCTCCCAGCGTGCAGCGTTAGACATGCTGCCGCTGGGAGGAGGAGAGGACGACGCGAGCGGCGTGTCAAGGGGAGAGGACGCCGCTCGCTTATCGGTAAGGGGAGAGGGGACCGCGGGCGGCGACGGACCGAGGGTGAGTGCTGCGAGAGGATTGCAGCCTCCCGTCACAGCCGCCCGCGGAGCCCTGACAGCTCCAATGACCAGGTAAGTGCATGGAATGAGGGAGGGGGGTGAAATCTTTATCATGGACTCACTATTAGTGATTCCATGATAAAGATTGCACCCCCCTATTAAAGTTATTTTCTCTCCCGGACAGTAATATTATTGTTTGTCCTAAATTCGCGGGGGGTCTTGGAATGTATCCCCAGTGAATTTTGGTGTATTACTGTAGTTAATAGTTAAATATATATGTAGAATGAGTGTGTGTGTGTGTGTATATATATATATATATATATATATATATATATATATATATATATATATATATATAAGGAAATGATGAACCAGAGCACTCCAAAGGACTTGGTGAAAAAAATTATTTATCTGTGTACAGGAGAATCGACGTTTCGACCCGCAGGTCTTTATCAAGATCTTTATCTTGATAAAGACCTGCGGGTCGAAACGTCGATTCTCCTGTACACAGATAAATAATTTTTTTCACCAAGTCCTTTGGAGTGCTCTGGTTCATCATTTCCTTGTATATCCACGCTCTGCAGCACCGATGCATTTTTTGAGGAATTAATCGTCAAGGTAGAGTGCCAGATTTTGAATTTGTATATATATATATATATATATATATATATATATATATATATATATACAAATAGTATTCGGATTAATAATATAGTAATATAAATATAAAAATAAATAAAACCCCACTCACTCCACTGTTCTATGCTCATTCGCACCTACTACAACGGAAGAGGTTTCTGCTCTGCTCCGGTCCTTCGGCCCCACCACCTGTTACCTTGATTCTATGCCCTCATATCTCATCCTCACTCTGTCTCCCTCTCTTGCTTTTCCTCTCACTAAAATTGTCAATTTCTCCCTTTCCTCCGGCACATTTCCTTCACACTTTAAGCATGCAACCAAAAATGCTGATTCTGAAAAAGCCCAACCTTGACCCCAACTCCCCATCCAACTACCGCCCTATATCGCTACTGCCATTTGCGTCCAAGATCCTTGAGAGAGGCGTGCATGTGAGATTGACAGACTTCCTTAATCCAACTCTCAGCTTAACCTGCTTCAGTCTGGATTCCGCCTCATCACTCTGTTGAAACAGCTGTGACCAAAGTATCCAACGATTTAATTGCTGCTCAATCTCGTGGCCATTACTCTATCCTAATTCTCCTTGATCTTTCTGCTGCCTTTGACACTGTTGATCATCAACAGCTTCTTCTCATTCTCCATAATCTCGGTCTACGAGATACTGCTCTCTCCTGGTGCTCCTCCTACCTCTCTCAGTGATTTTTCAGTGTTTCTTACTCTGGCTTTGCCTCTTCTTCCCAACCCCTCTCTGTTGGTGTTCCCCAAGGGTCTGTCCTTGGTCCCCTACTGTTCTCCATCTATACTGCCTCCTTTGGTAAACTCATCAGCTCCTTTGGATCCATTATCATGTATATGCAGATGACACGCAAATCTACCTGTCCTCTCCTGATCTCTCTCCGCCTATCTTGACTCTTGTCTCTGACTGCCTCTCTACAATTTTCAACTGGATAGTTGCTCACTTCCTTAAACTCAACCTGTCTAATATAGAACTTCTGGTCTTTCCTGCCTCAAGTGTAGCTACTCCCATGTCTGTCTCCCTCCAAGTCAACAGTGCCACCGTCACCTCTACCTCTAAGGCTCTTTTTTTTGCCTAGGGCTTTTTTTTGCCTAGATTAGGTGTTTTTAAAAAAAACTTTTACAAACTAATAAAATCTGTCAACATTGAAGTTGCTGTTTAGTAGATAGGAGAGTGCGCTGGATCTTGTGTATTTATTGTATAATATGGCCCCCAGCAGCACCCCATTTAAGCATGTTTAGGTGAGTGCAACCATCCCCCCATGTTTCCTATATATATTTGGGAGTCTAGCCAACTCCTTGGTTCTGCACCCCTCCCTGTTACAGGTGCCTCATCTCAGGTCCCTATTTAGTCTTGTACTGCAGAGAGCCTCAGATGGAATTTTTTCCCAAGTAAGTGGTTAATCTCATAAGAGCAGACATTAGACTGTGAGAGTAGGACCTGCCAAAGATGGGGTACATTGACGTTGTGGCAGGCTTATGCAATGTATGATCATATAATGTAACTAAATCCCCATTTTTTTTGCCTAGATTAGGTGTTTTTAAAAAAAACTTTTACAAACTAATAAAATCTGTCAACATTGAAGTTGCTGTTTAGTAGATAGGAGAGTGCGCTGGATCTTGTGTATTTATTGTATAATATGGCCCCCAGCAGCACCCCATTTAAGCATGTTTAGGTGAGTGCAACCATCCCCCCATGTTTCCTATATATATTTGGGAGTCTAGCCAACTCCTTGGTTCTGCACCCCTCCCTGTTACAGGTGCCTCATCTCAGGTCCCTATTTAGTCTTGTACTGCAGAGAGCCTCAGATGGAATTTTTTCCCAAGTAAGTGGTTAATCTCATAAGAGCAGACATTAGACTGTGAGAGTAGGACCTGCCAAAGATGGGGTACATTGACGTTGTGGCAGGCTTATGCAATGTATGATCATATAATGTAACTAAATCCCCATTTTTTTTGCCTAGATTAGGTGTTTTTTAAAAAAAACTTTTACAAACTAATAAAATCTGTCAACATTGAAGTTGCTGTTTAGTAGATAGGAGAGTGCGCTGGATCTTGTGTATTTATTGTATAATATGGCCCCCAGCAGCACCCCATTTAAGCATGTTTAGGTGAGTGCAACCATCCCCCCATGTTTCCTATATATATATATATATATATATATATATATATATATATATATATATATACAAATAGTATTCGGATTAATAATATAGTAATATAAATATAAAAATAAATAAAACCCCACTCACTCCACTGTTCTATGCTCATTCGCACCTACTACAACGGAAGAGGTTTCTGCTCTGCTCCGGTCCTTCGGCCCCACCACCTGTTACCTTGATTCTATGCCCTCATATCTCATCCTCACTCTGTCTCCCTCTCTTGCTTTTCCTCTCACTAAAATTGTCAATTTCTCCCTTTCCTCCGGCACATTTCCTTCACACTTTAAGCATGCAACCAAAAATGCTGATTCTGAAAAAGCCCAACCTTGACCCCAACTCCCCATCCAACTACCGCCCTATATCGCTACTGCCATTTGCGTCCAAGATCCTTGAGAGAGGCGTGCATGTGAGATTGACAGACTTCCTTAATCCAACTCTCAGCTTAACCTGCTTCAGTCTGGATTCCGCCTCATCACTCTGTTGAAACAGCTGTGACCAAAGTATCCAACGATTTAATTGCTGCTCAATCTCGTGGCCATTACTCTATCCTAATTCTCCTTGATCTTTCTGCTGCCTTTGACACTGTTGATCATCAACAGCTTCTTCTCATTCTCCATAATCTCGGTCTACGAGATACTGCTCTCTCCTGGTGCTCCTCCTACCTCTCTCAGTGATTTTTCAGTGTTTCTTACTCTGGCTTTGCCTCTTCTTCCCAACCCATCTCTGTTGGTGTTCCCCAAGGGTCTGTCCTTGGTCCCCTACTGTTCTCCATCTATACTGCCTCCTTTGGTAAACTCATCAGCTCCTTTGGATCCATTATCATGTATATGCAGATGACACGCAAATCTACCTGTCCTCTCCTGATCTCTCTCCGCCTATCTTGACTCTTGTCTCTGACTGCCTCTCTACAATTTCCAACTGGATAGTTGCTCACTTCCTTAAACTCAACCTGTCTAATATAGAACTTCTGGTCTTTCCTGCCTCAAGTGTAGCTACTCCCATGTCTGTCTCCCTCCAAGTCAACAGTGCCACCGTCACCTCTACCTCTAAGGCTCTTTTTTTTGCCTAGGGCTTTTTTTTGCCTAGATTAGGTGTTTTTAAAAAAAACTTTTACAAACTAATAAAATCTGTCAACATTGAAGTTGCTGTTTAGTAGATAGGAGAGTGCGCTGGATCTTGTGTATTTATTGTATAATATGGCCCCCAGCAGCACCCCATTTAAGCATGTTTAGGTGAGTGCAACCATCCCCCCATGTTTCCTATATATATTTGGGAGTCTAGCCAACTCCTTGGTTCTGCACCCCTCCCTGTTACAGGTGCCTCATCTCAGGTCCCTATTTAGTCTTGTACTGCAGAGAGCCTCAGATGGAATTTTTTCCCAAGTAAGTGGTTAATCTCATAAGAGCAGACATTAGACTGTGAGAGTAGGACCTGCCAAAGATGGGGTACATTGACGTTGTGGCAGGCTTATGCAATGTATGATCATATAATGTAACTAAATCCCCATTTTTTTTGCCTAGATTAGGTGTTTTTTAAAAAAAACTTTTACAAACTAATAAAATCTGTCAACATTGAAGTTGCTGTTTAGTAGATAGGAGAGTGCGCTGGATCTTGTGTATTTATTGTATAATATGGCCCCCAGCAGCACCCCATTTAAGCATGTTTAGGTGAGTGCAACCATCCCCCCATGTTTCCTATATATATTTGGGAGTCTAGCCAACTCCTTGGTTCTGCACCCCTCCCTGTTACAGGTGCCTCATCTCAGGTCCCTATTTAGTCTTGTACTGCAGAGAGCCTCAGATGGAATTTTTTCCCAAGTAAGTGGTTAATCTCATAAGAGCAGACATTAGACTGTGAGAGTAGGACCTGCCAAAGATGGGGTACATTGACGTTGTGGCAGGCTTATGCAATGTATGATCATATAATGTAACTAAATCCCCATTTTTTTTGCCTAGATTAGGTGTTTTTAAAAAAAACTTTTACAAACTAATAAAATCTGTCAACATTGAAGTTGCTGTTTAGTAGATAGGAGAGTGCGCTGGATCTTGTGTATTTATTGTATAATATGGCCCCCAGCAGCACCCCATTTAAGCATGTTTAGGTGAGTGCAACCATCCCCCCATGTTTCCTATATATATTTGGGAGTCTAGCCAACTCCTTGGTTCTGCACCCCTCCCTGTTACAGGTGCCTCATCTCAGGTCCCTATTTAGTCTTGTACTGCAGAGAGCCTCAGATGGAATTTTTTCCCAAGTAAGTGGTTAATCTCATAAGAGCAGACATTAGACTGTGAGAGTAGGACCTGCCAAAGATGGGGTACATTGACGTTGTGGCAGGCTTATGCAATGTATGATCATATAATGTAACTAAATCCCCATTTTTTTTGCCTAGATTAGGTGTTTTTTAAAAAAAACTTTTACAAACTAATAAAATCTGTCAACATTGAAGTTGCTGTTTAGTAGATAGGAGAGTGCGCTGGATCTTGTGTATTTATTGTATAATATGGCCCCCAGCAGCACCCCATTTAAGCATGTTTAGGTGAGTGCAACCATCCCCCCATGTTTCCTATATATATATATATATATATATATATATATATATATATATATATATATATATATATATATATATATATATATATATATATATATATATATATATATATATATATATATATATATACAAATAGTATTCGGATTAATAATATAGTAATATAAATATAAAAATAAATAAAACCCCACTCACTCCACTGTTCTATGCTCATTCGCACCTACTACAACGGAAGAGGTTTCTGCTCTGCTCCGGTCCTTCGGCCCCACCACCTGTTACCTTGATTCTATGCCCTCATATCTCATCCTCACTCTGTCTCCCTCTCTTGCTTTTCCTCTCACTAAAATTGTCAATTTCTCCCTTTCCTCCGGCACATTTCCTTCACACTTTAAGCATGCAACCAAAAATGCTGATTCTGAAAAAGCCCAACCTTGACCCCAACTCCCCATCCAACTACCGCCCTATATCGCTACTGCCATTTGCGTCCAAGATCCTTGAGAGAGGCGTGCATGTGAGATTGACAGACTTCCTTAATCCAACTCTCAGCTTAGCCTGCTTCAGTCTGGATTCCGCCTCATCACTCTGTTGAAACAGCTGTGACCAAAGTATCCAACGATTTAATTGCTGCTCAATCTCGTGGCCATTACTCTATCCTAATTCTCCTTGATCTTTCTGCTGCCTTTGACACTGTTGATCATCAACAGCTTCTTCTCATTCTCCATAATCTCGGTCTACGAGATACTGCTCTCTCCTGGTGCTCCTCCTACCTCTCTCAGTGATTTTTCAGTGTTTCTTACTCTGGCTTTGCCTCTTCTTCCCAACCCCTCTCTGTTGGTGTTCCCCAAGGGTCTGTCCTTGGTCCCCTACTGTTCTCCATCTATACTGCCTCCTTTGGTAAACTCATCAGCTCCTTTGGATCCATTATCATGTATATGCAGATGACACGCAAATCTACCTGTCCTCTCCTGATCTCTCTCCGCCTATCTTGACTCTTGTCTCTGACTGCCTCTCTACAATTTCCAACTGGATAGTTGCTCACTTCCTTAAACTCAACCTGTCTAATATAGAACTTCTGGTCTTTCCTGCCTCAAGTGTAGCTACTCCCATGTCTGTCTCCCTCCAAGTCAACAGTGCCACCGTCACCTCTACCTCTAAGGCTCGCTGCCTAGGTGTTCTCTTTGATTCTAACCTCTCCTTCACCCCTCATGTCCAGTTGATCGCCAAATCCTGCCGCTTTCATTTTAAAAACATAGCTCGCATCCACCCCTATTTAACACCAGACGCAGCTAAGGTGCTGGTCCATGCCGTTGTTTTTTCTCGCCTTGACTACTGCAATCCTCTTCCCAGTGGTCTTACATGTTTCCTGATTGCACCGCTACAATCTATAATAAATGAAGCGGCAAGGCTCATTTTCCTGTCTCCCCGCACCTCCCACGCCTGCCCCATCTGTCAGTTCCTACATTGGCTTCCAGTTAGATATAGGGCCCAATTTAAGATTCTGATGCTTGCTTACAAGTTCCTGCATAATGCTGCTATAACCTTCCTATCCTCCCTAATACACAAGTATGTCCCATCGAGGCCCCTGCGCTCTGCTGAAGACCTAGGTCTATCCTCTGTCCGTACTCCCACATCTGATGCTCACCTCCAAGATTTCTCCAGGGCTGCACCTTTTCTGTGGAACTCCCTTTTCATCCAGTTTCCACTCCTTCAAAAACACACTTCTTCAGGAAAGCATATTACTTAAACTGTTAGAGGGTTTTCATCCCCCCCCCCTGCCCCATATGACTCCTCTCCTGCAACTGTCAAAAATAACCTAAGTTCTCAGTAAATACTTACAGTAAAAACCAAAGAAAAAAAAAGTTGCTGCCACCCAACAATAGTGGTCCTTGCTGCTGCCTCTGTCTCATTAGAGATATCTTTACAAGAAGCTCAAGGATGCAAAGTGAATGGTTAGTGTAGGACCCACCTGCGTGGTTTGCCTTGACGTGGCAGGCGGGCATTCCCTCCAATGGCCATTGGAGTAACTAAATAACCTCCATTTGTTTAAATATACATAGGCATTTGGGAGAGAGTTCAGGTAACTTTTTTTTTCCTTCTTTGGTTTTTACTGTATGTATTGGGGCTGATGTGCACTATGGTCGTTGCTGCCACCCAACAGTAGAGGGTGTTTGAGCACAAGAATTGTTTTTTTTTTTGTCTCAGTGAATACTGGTCTAGCAACCTATTTATTACCCCTACTTATACCCTTTGTGTCACTATACCCCACTCCCTCTAGCATTTAAGCTCATTCAGCAGGGCCCTCAACCCCTCTGTTCCTGTGCATCCATTTGTCTGGTTACAGTTACGTGTCTGTTAGTCCACCCATTGTACAGCGCTACCGAATTTGCTGGCGCTTTATAAAAAAATTAATTAATAATAATAATAAAATACGTGTGTGTGTATATATATATATAATTATGTGTGTGTATTTATCTCAAAATACCCTTATAATGAAATCATATATATGCATTATATATGTATAATATATTATAAAATGCGTTAATTATTTTATAATATGTTATACATATTTAATATATGCATAATATATTTACTTATTTATTTATTTGTATGCACTTTTAATTGCCTGGGGGACTGCCTGAAAGCTCAGATGGTCACCCTGCTGGTAGCTCCATAGACTCCTATTGCGCCCATGTGATCATGGTGATCATATGACCCTGGAAGGCCGCGGTGGACGGAGCTGCTGCAGGGGGACTGCTGGGGTCTCGGGCAGTCCCCCTCAGACCAGAATCACTGCAGATCGCCAGTCCAGGTAACTCCAGGGGTCCTATTTGCTTTTCTATGGGAGAAGTCCTATTGCTGATGTTGGCGGAGGAGGAGTGGAGGCAGAGCCTGACCCAGCGCTGAGGGACATTGGCACTGGAATCAGGTAAGTAATGAAGGGTTTTTAACCCTTTCAGCACCACGGGGGAGGGATGCAAGGGAGGGGAGCACTATAGGGAGGTATAGTGCTAAGAAAAAAACTTTGTTTTCCAAGCACTATAGTTTCTCTTTAATCACCTAAAATAAGAACTCGTAGGTACCACTTTAACTAAAATCCATTCTACAGACAGAAAAAAACAACTTAATGTGCGGCACACTTTAAAGAAAGGATTTGAATTAATATGTAATTTTAATGTTCATATGTCAGCTTTTTTTTTTTTTGTTAAAAATTGTTTAGTTCCAGGAGTTACCACTTAAATCCTTGTTTTTCAGCTTTTGCTCTGTGTACCAGTGTGAGTTCTGTGCTTGCCTGAGGGTATCCTTTTAAGGGCTTGCCAAAAAGCTGTCTTCATACGTTTAATGTAATTGTGGATGTAACTATCTCATCTACGACAGTCAGAACAACATCTTAAAGTCTGTTAAATAATGTACAAAAAAAAAAAAAAAACCTCAATAGTTCTCCTCAAGCGTTTAGCTAACATTGTAACAAAATAGGTGCACATTCACATAGGTTACTGCATTTAAAGGGACTGCATTGCAGAGCATAGGGATTAGTCTACTGTACTAAACAATATGTTACAATTTTTAAGATTAACAGACAAAAAAAATAACATTATCGTCCACATGTCCAGTTCTAGTGTTCCATATGCACCGGATTGACAACTCCTGTAATCTGTCCCAGAATGCTTTGCTCTCATTATAGATGATGCCACAGAGTTTCCATATACCCTGGCACAGTTTAATAATTACATTTCCCATGTGTTTGCTAATCTATATATTTTCCAGCCATTCCGCTGGTTCGATGTATAGATATAATTATCAGAAATGTAAAGTGGGACTATGTTGCGTTGTGCATGACAGAGTCCTTTAATGAAACTGTAATGTTAAAATAAATTCACAATATGTATTTGCTTTAATGTATTCACGCATATTTTGCATTACATTTCTCCTCACATGTGGTCAAATTGATTTTAAATAGTCAAGTGTAACCCAAATGGGTATATTCATTTAAGTGTGAATTAGCTTTCCAAAGTTGAATTGATGTTCTGAACGGTAGCTTTGGTCGACTGTTTACAATTTAGGTATTTACATAAACAAATTATTTTTCTCCATTGCTTTTATTTGTTAGTCTGACGGGTAGACAAAACACAACTCAGCGAACAGTGAAACTGCGGTTAAATTGTGTAACCTGGGATATTCAATAATGAACAATACTTCTGCAGGTAAACTCGACTTTTAATAAAATAAAATATGAATAAAGAAGTGAAAAAAAAATATGCATACATAATCCCTACGTACCAGAAAACATATATATTATACAAATACAAATGTGTGATATTGTTAAGCGCAAGGGGTAAGGGTGAAGGAGAGAACGAGGGGTACAGTAATGGAGACTGGAAGAGTTAAACTCACGTTATTACATATATTGCCAAAGTTAAAAAAGGACATGCTATAATAATAGATTTTTTTTCACTAATAACTGAATTGAACTAAAAACCACCTTTTGGAAAGAGCGTTACCAAATTAACTATTATGGTGTTAAATTAGAAAATCAGTTTGAAATGTATACAGTTGTTAAGTAAGTAAACTCTAAAATGTAAAACACGCACAAAACTTAAGTAAAACCGAAAATTCAAATCCCATTTAGCTCCATTAAGCTTGTGTGACCATTCTTCTTTTTCTAAAACTCACAATAACGAAAATAAATCACATACAAGGACATTAATGAGTTACTGCTCAGACAGGTTTTGATAGAGTGTCATTGCAAAGATTGAGCACTCGGAGGTGGAATTGTCATGGTCCTTAGTTGATTTGCTGGTGACAGAGTTGGTGATCTATACCAAGTGTACGTACGGTGAGGTCTACCAGATTGGCTATAATAACATATCTCGGGGCATGCCTGAGGCAACTATCTGGGCAGACCTTCATTCTGCAGAAAGATAATGACCTGAAACACTCTTTAGATATTTTGAGAAAGTTACACAATGTAAAATTATTGTCAGCTATGAAATAAACCTAGTTTGAAACAGAATATTTACACTTTTGACATTTCTCAGACCTCCTAGTTATTAGGACACCATTAACATGTATGTGTCAATATGATGACTGTGTATCTGTGTGAAGCAGTCTGTCATTGTGTGTATGTGTGTGTTAGTCTGTCAGCCTGTGGATCTGTGTGCAGTAAGCAATGTATCTATGATTGTGTCATCTTTATATCTATGTGTGTTCGAGGACCTAGTGTATCTGTGTGAAGCAGTCTATCAGCCTGTGTATGTGTGTGTTAGTCTGTCAGCCTGTGTATGTGTGTGGAAGCGTATCTATCATCGTGTCATCTTCATATCTTTGTTTGTTCGAGCACCTGGTGTATCTGTGTGTTCAGTGTTGCATTATGGGTATATAGGTAATATAGCTGTGCTTCATCTGATGTATCTCTGTCAATGTGTCATTCTTTGTACATCTGTGTATGTTTGGCAGTATCAGACAGGATTACATAATGACAGAACCCAGATGCACAGACTGTCACAAATCCACTAACTGTATCTAGGTGACAGTCCATATATCTGTTTGTGTGAGCTTGGCAGCTTGAGTAACAGAGTGTCACATTCCCCTGTTGACACAGATTCTCATTTTTCCGCCAATCTCTCACCATTTCAGATTCATTCTCTGGTGTCACTCTTTTGTGGGCACCAGACAAAAGCATAATTCAAATGTTGCACAACCATGGTACTAAATGTCCTCACAATGTGTTAAACAAACTGCCCACATAAAGAGTTTTGAAAGCTCTCCGTGAATGGGCAAATCTGAAAGGGGTGCAAGTCCTTAGTAAACTTGTACACCTAGACAGCGAACACTGTGTAACATTCAAAAAATAATAATAAGTGCCGTCTAGACCAGGGCTCAAAATGTCCTCTAGTCATTGCAGAGTGAGAATCTACTCCTGGCAAGTAGATTTTCCACCTCTGCTGGGAACGCTGTGGTTTGCTATGACAAGTAACTTTTTAAGTCATAGTAGTAGCATATGAGTTAACTAGAGCATGTCCAATATTAATACTTAATACTTAAAGGGACACTATAGTCACCAGAACAACTACAGTGTATTGTATTTGTTCTGGTGAGTATAATTATCCATATTCAGGCTTTTTGCTGTAGACATTGTCTTTTCAGAGAAAATGCAGTGTTTACATTACAGCCTAGGAATACCTCCACTGGCCACTCCTCACATGGCTACTAGAGGTTCTTCCTGGGGAAGTGCTGCACAGTGTTACTGACATTCAGTATCTCCTCTGCATGCAGACACTAAACTCTTCTCCTAGAGATGCATTGATTCAATGCATTTCTATGAGGAGATGCTGGTTGCCCAGGGTTGTGTTTGGCATGTGCTGGCTCGTCCCCTGATCTGTCTCATTGACAGTCTCAGCCAATACAATGATTTCCTATGTGAAAGCATTGTGATTGGCTCAGAACACCACTTCTGATTATGTCAGCCAAGCAGGCAAATCAGGGGCAGGGCCAGCAGCAGCAGATTGGAATATAAGTAAGATTTTGCTATATTTAGAGAGGTATGGGGAGCCAGGGGGGCTACATGTGGGTTTTAACACTATAGGGTCAGGAATACATGTTTGTGTTCCTGACCATAATGTGTTCCTTAAACTTGTATGCATAATTTTTAGAAATCAAATGAGAGAAAAAATACATGGAAAAATGCATTATACACAGCATACATTCTAAACAATGTATGCAACAGGTTTTCATTCATTCCCCTATTTGTGACTGTCTGTAATGTATAAATACTGTTCTTGTTGGTACACCATATTTAACCTATATTTACACCATATTTAACCTATCTCCTCCTTGGTTAATGGTCAATGGCATTCATTTGTAAACTGTGAGCTGATGCCCAGAAAATGCTTAGAAAGTTGTCTATTGTCCACATCTGGAATCATATGGTCTTGAAAACATAAATTAAAAGCTAAGTTTTTCCACAGTGCATGAAATTCTATGGCATTGTTGTTGTTTTTTTCCAGAACGCGAAATGTGAACATGGCAGAAGAAACCATATGATTATCAGAAAAACAGCCAACAGATACAACCACTGTTATTGCTGTACTCCTTTTACAAAGAAACATATTGGGTCCAATGGCCACAAGATGTCTCTGAGGTTGTGATGTCACTTCTAACTCAGAAGCAACATATCTGAATATATGCCACCAATATCCTTCTCACTGAGAAATTACAGAATAATGAAGTAAGTGTATGTGACTTAACTGTGGAATTTGGGAGAAATTAGAAGATTACAAAATTTAAACAGCGATACATTTACACACGGTGTGCGGTATTTATACATTTACAACAGCCATTAGATCAGCATTCACAAAATATCCATACACTGACTTTAGAGATATTGCATTACACACACATATACGTACACAAAGAAACATATACGCACACACACACACACACACACACACACATGCACACGTGCACACATGCATTCACACATTAACATTCTAAAAATAAGGATATCAAGCAGACTTGGAATGTACCTCTTAGTATATTATACAATATCTTCATTATACCCCACCAATTTCTCATGCGTAATTACATCAACTTAATCAGGGCTTTGATAACTAATCTCGCCTTACATACATGGATGACTATGGTGATGTTATGAGAATATTTTCCGTTGTTTACTTATTTTTTTGTTTCTTATTTTCCCACTGAAAGCTCCAATTATCATACTACCACATTCACTTGTTTTCAGCATAGCTAATTGGCACGTTTTTCCTATTTTTTCTTAAATTTTTGTAAGACAAAATGCCATAGACACTCTCTGTCACATTTTATTTATTAAATTACAATTTCATTTCTTACACTTATCTTGCTTTTTATAATGTGATGAGTTCTGTTCTAATAAAAACAATTTGATTAAAAAACAAAACAATACACATTCACACACATATCAACACACCACCAACTTGCATTTAACACTACACACATATAAAGCATTTTTCTGTGTGTGTGTGTGTGTGTGTGCGTGTGTGTGTTTGTAGGGTGCAAATGAACAGTTTTCTAAAACATCTTTTTTTTATTTTAAGAGGTTCTAAAGACACTTGAGATAAATGCAGTTGTCTTCCCACCTAGGTTACCTCACTGACTTCTGTTAATGGAACTTATTGCAGGAATCAAAATAGGTGCTGATGTAATTTTGCTAGATGAGCAAACTGTTCAGTACTTCACAAGCTACCATTTATACAGCAGACAGATAAGTGTATGTTCAGATTTGTACATACTGCTCTACTCAAAGTCATGACAGTCAACCTCTGTAAAGTGAATTTAGCACTGAGCAAACTACGTTAACATAAAATATTGCCGTCCATACAGGCCAGTGCTAATATCAGTCAGTTTCTGGAATTACGAAAAAAAATATATCTTCAAACTTGACTCTTGTTTCTAGGTGCTACAGGCCATGGACTCCTACGGGGGTCCAACTCCAATAAAATGCAAGGACTTGACATTCTGCTAGATATCTTTCAAATGTGTTAAAATAACACCTTTTGAGAGGAATGCCGATGTTTTGATCTGTAAAGGAACTTTTTGAAAGCTAGTATCAAATGGTCAATGCAAAGACTTAAATAGCACACGTCCTTACATCACATGACTGGGAAAACCAGAATTCATTGTCATAGTAACAGCTTTACAACATTACCATACAGCATATATTAAAACATATTGATATAGGTATATGTATATACACTTGCTTGGGTGGAAATAACGTGTTGGATTTTCTGCGGAAAAAGGTGTGAAAATGTAAATACACCCACTGCCAGTCAATAATTAGCGTATAGGATATAATATCTTCCAAAACAGGTAATGGATACAGAATATAAAATTATACTATTAAAACACAAGAAATTTTCGGATCAAAGGTACCAAATAAAATAATTTTTGTATAATATAATCTTTACATTTTGTACCTTTTCATAACAGATTAAAGGGACACTACAGTCACTAAAACAATACTTCCTAATGAAGCGGTTTTGGTGTATAAATTATTCCCCTGCAGTGTCACTGCTCAATTTCTTGCCATTTAAGAGTTGATACACTTTGTATAAAAGGTGTGACTTTTATACAACCCTAGTCACACCTACCTGCATGTGACTTGCACAGCCTTACTAAACACTTCCTGTAAAGTGAGATCTAATGTTTATACTGCCTTTACTATATTATACTTAATTTAGAATTCCTTGTCTCCTGCTTTGTTAATAGCTTTCTAGAGCAGGTTATCCACTTGAGAAAGGCCTTAGGGGAGAAACGCGTTGTGGAAATTTTAACTTACTATTTTAATAAAGGTATTTTGGCCACTTTCTTTGTTGTGAGTTAGCCATTTTATATTTTTTACCATTTTTTATTATTTTACTACCTGGTTTACTTAATCCAGAGATATACTACTCCGAAGCATCCTTGGTGGGGATTATACCCATTATACCCTATCATTGAGCAGTGCGTCTGCCCAATTAAATGTGAGTAACCATTTGGTATTTTTATACACTCTCCTGGTTTTATCACAGTGAGCACTATTGTTGTTTTTTATGTTACATATGGTACCCATCTGACGAGATATCTACTTACAACTTATATCCCATAAGTGGGGATTATCAGGGCCGGCCTTAGACCTTCAGATGCCCTGTGCAAAAAATCTTAACAGCGTGTGTGCCATATTTGTAATGGGTGTATTGACTATCTGATATATGTGTGTATTGTTCGTGTGTAATTTTTTTGCAGGGTTTATTTGCTGTGTGATGGATATTTCATTCAGATAAAAATATGTATGTAGTCCCATGTGTGAATGCAGGTGTGCATTTTTGCAGAGTAGCATGCACACAGTTCAGGTACATAGTCACAAGCACATAGTCACACACACCGTTACAGGTATATACCCACACACAGTTACAGGCACATAGTCACACACACACAGTTTCAGGCAGTCATACGCACAGGTAAAGGTAGCCACACAAACACACACAAAGCTATAGGTAGTCAGTCATACACACACAGGTACATGCAGTCACACAGTCACAGGCAGACAATCCATACACACAGTCACAGACAGTCGTACACACAGTCACAGACAGTCGTACACACAGTTAGTCATACACATACAGTTACAGTCATAAAAACACAGTAACAGACAGTTGTTCAGACTGCTGCCACACAGTTACAAGCAGACAGTCACACACAGTTACACGCAGACAGACACAAACAGTTACAGACAGACAGTCAAGGCAGACAGGCACACACACAGTTACAGACAGTTACATATTTCCATTATAGGCTGGAGGGTGGAACAGGGGCACTGTTGAAGTAGATGGAGGATTAGGATCACTGTGGCAAATGGGGAGCAGGAGCATGTAGCAGTAGATGGGGGAACAGGGGCACTGAAGCAGTAGATTGGAGGAGCAAGGGCACTATAGCAGTAGATAGGGGGAGCAGGGGCACTTGGTTAGATGGGGAGCAGGGGCGCTATAGCAGTATATGGGGGGAGCAGGTGCACCAGGGTAGATGGGGCACTATAGCAGTAGATGGGGGAGCAGGGGCACTGGGGTAGATGGGTGAGCAAGGGCAGTATAGCAGTAGATAAAGGGAGCAGTGGCACTAGGGTAGACAGGGAACATTGGCAATATAGGTTCAGATGGGGCACTATAGGGGTAGATGGGGAGCAGGGGCACTATAGGGGTGGAGGAAGCAGATACACTATAGGGGTAGATGGGGAACAGTGGCACTATAGGGGTAGATGGGGGAGCAGGTGTCCTATAGGGGTACATGGGGGACACTATGGGGGTAGATGGGGAGCAGGGGTACTATAGGGCTAGATGGGGGCACTATAGGGCTAGATGGGGAACAGGGACACTATAGGGGTGGATGGGGAGCAGGGGCACTATAAGGGTAAATGGGGGGCTTTATAGGGGTAGTTGGGGAAGCAGGGGCACTCTAGGGGTAGATGGGAAACAGGGGCACAATAGGAGTAGATAGGGGGAGCAGGGGCAATATAGTGGTAGATGGGGCACTATAGGGATAGATGGGGAGCAGGAGCACTACAGGGGTAGATGGTGGGCACTATAGGGGTAGATGGTGGGCACTATAAGTGTAGATGGGGAGAAGGGGCAATATTGGGGTAGATGGGGAGCAGGGGCACTATAGGGGTAGATAGGGACACTATAGGTGTAGATGGGGAGAAGGGGCACTATAGGGGTAGATGGGGAGCAGGGGCACTATAGGTGTAGATGTGGAGCAGGAGCACTATAGGGTAGATGGGGGAACTATATGGGTAGATGGGGAGCAGGGGCACTATAGGGGTAGATGGTGGGCACTATAGGGGTAGATGGTGGGCACTATAGGTGTAGATGGGGAGAAAGAGCACTATGGGGTAGATGGGGAAGCAGGGGCCCTATATGGGTAGATGGTGCACTAAAGGAGTAGTTGGGCGAGCATGGGGCACTACAGGGGTAGATGGGGAATAGGGTCACAAGCACAATAGGGGCAGATATGGGATGTAGGGGCACTATAGGGGATAGATGGGGCACTATAGGGGTAGATGGGGGTGCAGGGGTGGGTGGGGAGCAGGGGCACAATAGGGGGAGATAGGGGGAGCAGGGGTGCTATAGGGGTAGATAGGGGGCACTATAGGGGTAGTTGGAGGAGCAGGGGCACTATAGGGGTAGATGGGGAAGAGGGGCACAATATGGGTAGATGGGGGAGCATGGGCCCTATGGGGTAGATGGGGAGCAGGAGCACTATAGGGGTAGATGGGGCACTATAGGGGTAGTTGGGGAGAGAAGGGGCACTATAGGGGCAGATAGGGGGAGCAGGGCACTATAGGGGTAGATGGGGGCACTATAGGGGTAGAGGGGGGGCACTATAGGGGTAGATGTTGGAGCGTGGACTCACTTACCAGGCAGCAGATTCGGACCTCGCTTAGCGCCACCCCTGCCGGCCGCTTAGCTCTGCTCCCTACAGTCTCTCTCTGCTAAGCCCAGGTAGAGGGATAGGGAAGATAGGGAGGTCAAGGAGTGTGCAAGCTGTGTCGGCCACATGGCGCCCCCTGCTGCCATGGCGCCCTGTGCAAGCACACAGCTCACACCCCAAAGGCCTGCCCTGGGGATTATACCACTGTACGCTGTTTATACTAGAGCTAGTGCTCAAAAACATGAGTAGGACCATATAGACCTTTTTTATTGGCTGCTACCTATTTGAGTTGAATTGCACTATTAGATTTTCTTTTCTCTTTAATACTGATCCCAAGAACCCCTTGATCCCACTACTCCATAGACGTCTCTACCTCAGATAGAACTGTGCTTGTTCTCTCATCCCAAGGTTTTACTGAACTATGTTTGGACTGTTCTGTTTTGGACTATATATATTATTTTTTTATTGTTCTATCTCTGTATTATACATAATTGTTTATTTCTATATTACTACTTGCTTATATTTAATTGTACATATTATCTCTGTGGCGCCAATTTTTTCTACTTCCTTATACCTACATATTGTCTATGGCAGTTAGAGATACACATTAGTTACTGTGACTTTTCTATGGTGCATAGTACTGACTGAATGCTTTGTTGTCTTGTCATTTCTTTAACAAGACACTATGAACTGTGTGTGAAATCCAAATACGTCTTCATAATTGGCCTAGCAATTCACACTCCAGCTAGCTCAGCTTGTGAAACGACCACTCATTATCATTATGTGATCCCCTGGATGATTTAGAGAAAGGGGCCCATGAGTACTGGAGTATGCTACAGGTAGGCAGTGACAGTGATAGGAATTGGTGAGGTTTGGAATTTGGAATCGGTGTTTTGGGAGTTAGGAGTTAATATTTGCAAACTGGTTAGAAAATAACAGGGAGTAGTGGTACTAATGAACAAAGTGCCCTGGTGCAAGATCCTCTGCTGGTGCCCTCACAGTTTTCTGTTGCCTGGTTGGTGCCCATAAACTCTGATGGGTATCAGGGCCATTGCACCCTGCCATCATAAATATCCATCAGCACCGAAGTTGCTGTTTAGTGGATAAGAGAATGCTGGATCTTCTTTTGTTTTGTATAAATTGGCTCCATGCAGTACCCTATTTATGCATGTTCAGGTGAGTGCAGCCAGCCCCCTGGTTTCTCATAATATATTTGGGAGTCTAGCCAACTCCTTGGTTTTGCACCCCTCCCTGTTACAGGTGCCTCACCCCAGGGCCCTATTTAGCCTTGTACTGCAGAGAACCCCAGATGGAATTTTTCCCCAAGTAAGTATCTCATGAATCAGATATTAGGCTGTTAGAGTAAGACCTGCCAAAGATGGGGTACATTGACGTTGTGGCAGGCTTATGCAATGTATGATCATTTAATGTAGCTAAATCCCCATTAGTTTTTTGCCTAGATTAGGTGTTTTTTTTTTTTTTTTTTTTTAACTAACAAAATCTGTCCGCACCAAAGTTGCAGTTTAGTGGATAAGGGAGTGCGCTGGATCTTATTTTGTATAATAAATGTTGGGGTCCATTACACAGCTCAAGGCTTGGGCCACCGGAGCTTGCTCAATTGTCTGCCCACAAGACCGCCCCTTTTTCACGCACGGGGCCTGTATCTTAGTATGCTCACAGGGAATAAAGTGTAGGGGATGTGTTGTGTTATTCTAGAGGACGTACTGTGTTTGTGTTTATGGAATGTAGTGTATAGGAAATCCAGTTTGTGTAGGGGCTGTAGTGTGTGTGTATAGGGAATGCAGTGTGTGTCTGTGTAAGGGAGGAAGTGTGTGCATATGGTTGAAGCAGTGTGTGTATAGAGGATGAAGTGTTTGTGTGTAAGGAATGCATTGTGTGTTTGTGTGTATGTGTGTGTGTGTGCAAGGGATACATTGTATGTTTCTGTATGTGTAGTGTTTAAGGGATGCATTGTGTGTTTCTGTGTGTGTAGTGGGTAAGGGATGCACTGAGTGTTTGCATGTGTGTGTGTCTAAGGGATGCGTTATATATGTGTTTCTCCATGTGTGAAAGGATGCACTGTATGTTTCTGTGTGTGTAGTGTGCAAAAGATGCAGTGTGTGTGTGTGTGTGTGTGTGTGTGTGTGTGTGTGTGTGTATATAAGGGATGCATTCTGTGTTTCTACGTGTGTGTGTGTGTGTGAGAGAGACTGTGTGGGTTAGGACATGGGAGTTTTGGGAGAGTGAGAGAAGGGAGCAGCTGTTTTATGTTACCGCGCCAACACTATGAAACCCAGGGCTCACGCCAATGAGATTGTTTTCCAGATAGGAGACAGTTGAGAGCCTCTTGCCCCCAGATGCTGTGCAACTCTGCAAAGACCCAGGGAGGAAAATCTTTGATGGGTGTCTATAAGGGAATGGGCCAATTGGATATAGGACCCGGACTTGCCAGGCCCCCTAGTGGCCCGGGTCCCTTACATGTGTAGGGATGGTATCCCTGATTGCACCTGTTGCATTTGCAGTAGTTCTTCCCCTTGATTTGCCTTTCTTGTTATGGTGAACAGAACTGGTATATCAGTACAGAAGGCTGTACCCACAATATTGTGTATTACCGGGGGTTACCCCATCCCTTTTGTATTTATTAATTTGCAATGACATTAACAATTAGCCCCCCCCCCCCCCCCCCCCCTGTAAAATAATATTAAACTTACTTGAAATCCAGCACTAGTTTCCATACCTTGTCTGGCATCACTGCCTCACTTGCTTGTAAAGTCCAGTCAAATGCTTCTCATAACATATGATTGGGTTTTTCTCTGCAACTCAGTGCACGCATTCGCTCTGACCTGTGAAACGGTGAAATTATGTCAGGGGGGTAAACAGGGGACATTGGGGGGGCTGGGAGTGATCACAGAAGGGAGGGAGGCGAGATCCAGGTTTCACCTTGCAGACACGCTCCCACAGGCCTATTGTTTGAACAGAATCAATACCTGTGCCGGGGGAGGGGTTGGGTTAACTAGACCTGCCACAGATTCCTACTATCATGACCACTACTGAAAGCATAAGTTGTCATGGTGGTTGGAGGAACCCTTTAATTTTCGCTGTTTTGTAAGATTTGTTGTGGTTGTGCTGTTTCCCTCTGTTCTGGTCTCTTTACACAGCTGCAGGTTTGCCTGGCCAGAACAGGGAGAAAGATGGAAAGCTTTTCTGGACTGCGCTCTGAAGAGAAATGGTCGTCGGGAACTGTTACCTTTTCTGTACCATGGTAGCATACTTTCTGCATTCCAAATACAGCTATATGGCCTCACTGCTTCCATGGAAATTTTCCAGTTTACCAAAATGGCTATAAATGTAAAAAAAAAATACACTTTTATTATCAACCCGGGTTACCACGACTTATTGTTTAGTAAATGAACAACGCAGGATGTCCATTCTTTGATTTCATAACAAAAAGTAGCAAATCTGAATTTGTAAATCTATATTTGGGTTCTCCCCTAAAGAGCTCAATGCATGTGGAATTCTAATTTAGTGTGTCCAGTTTGGCTCAGTTCTGCTCAACGTTCCTTACTGTGAAATCCAGAGCACTGTGAGCTTAGCATTGCCTGCACCGCTCGCCTCATTAAAAGACCAACTCTGCCACTCTGCTGTGTTCCGTGGTACTTCCAAGCTACCTGCTAAAGCAACAGAGCCTGCAAATGGCTCTCCGGGAACATGCATTTTCCTCGTAATAACATCAACGAGACAACAATACTGAGAACGAAAACATAACGAACGAGCAGAACTGTGAAAAAATAGTTATGGCTGGTAGGTATAGCGATCCAGAGTATCTGTCATTAAAGAACACATGCTACATTGTATAATGACCGACATCATCTATAACAAGCAATGTGCACTGTGTGACCAGGCAGTCTATAGAGGGATAATGAAAACATTGCCGTATATAATGAGGCAGGGACTCTATGGAATGCTAAAGAATTTATATATCGATGAGTAATGAATGGTCAGGATTAATGCAAAAGCAATAATTCACACTGTTAGTCTGTTCCTTTCATCCCAGCCTCCTTCTCTCTCCCCCACAATCTCTCTCCTGCTTCTCTTGATCTCAGGCTCTCTTCCCTCTGTCTATGCTCCTTGTTATTCCGAGGCAGGCGCACCCGTAGGAATGACTTATCGTCTCTGTTTTCAACCCTCAGCATTTATAAACAATGCTCATATTAAGCAGATTGGCACTTAGTCACTGTCTGCCACCAAAAATACTGACCTAGTTAGTGCTTGTGAAGGATGTATAGACCCTAATTACCGCTCTTGCAGCTGCACAGACTCACTCTGCATTCACAATGGGGCTGTCACTAGGGAGACCCCAAGATATGTGCATGTTTGCGAGTCAGTAGCAGGGACAGGCGAAGGCAGTAGTGTGTGTATATACATAATGAAGAGTGACCTTCTGAGTTTAAATTACCAAGGCAGGCTCTGGCAGAGGTGTACATAGGGTTCACTTTTGAATTAAAATTATAGGGACAGCCTTAGATACCCGTAGTATATTGTCTTCATTTTGGGTAATCAGTAAAATTCTTGATTTCTGATCTATGCAGAGTGATTGCATGACTAATTCGTAACCAGCAGGCTTTGTCAATTACTGTCTTTTTTTGTGTATATTTCAATGTGAGCTTCTGACTGCATACTTTTAGGATAGGCTAGGTAGACCTAGACTTGTGCAAGGTAGAGTCTGTTTCAGTCAGTATGTTTATGTATGTCAGTGTGTATGTCTGTATGGGCCAGTGTATCTGTCTGTATGGGCCAGTGTGTGTCTGTATGGGTCCGTGTGTGTCTGTATGGGTCCGTGTGTGTCTGTATGGGTCAGTGTGTCTGTCTGTATGGGTCAGTGTGTGTCTTATGGGTCAGTGTATCTGTCTGTATGGGTCAGTGTGTGTCTGTATGGGTCCGTGTGTGTCTGTATGGGTCAGTGTGTCTGTATGGGTCAGTGTGTCTGTCTGTATGGGTCAGTGTGTGTCTGTATGGGTCAGTGTGTATCTGTATGGGTCAGTGTGTCTGTCTGTGTGGGTCAGTGTGTCTGTATGGGTCAGTGTATCTGTATGGGTCACTGTGTCTGTCTGTATGGGTCACTGTGTCTGTCTGCATGGGTCATTGTGTCTTTATGTGTGTGTCTGCATGTGTCAGTGTGTGTATATGAGTCTGTGTGTGTCAGTCTACATGGGTTAGTGCGTGTGTGTCAGCTTGCATGGTCAGTGTGTGTCTACTTGAGTCAGCATGTGTGTTAGTCTGCATGATTGGGTGAAGCAAATGGGGTGTCAAATTTATTTTCGCCTAGGGCGCCAAAAATGCTTGCACCGGCCATGCCAATCAGTGTTCTGCAAAATATTAATTTTGGGGCCATTTGATTCATAGATCAACTTAGAAGAAGTTAGCAATAGAAGGAAACAAAGGAGGGGCAGTAAAAAACACATAATTATATATTACATGTTTATCAAATATATAATATATTAATATAGTTTTTTTTCACTGCCCCTCTGTTGGTCATTTCTCACTTGATCTGTGAATAAAATCCACTTTTAGTTGCTGTCCCCTCAATTGTCTTTTTTCCCACCAATCATCCTTTTTTTGGCTCCCATTGTGGAATTCCAACTTACAAAGCAGACACAATGGCTCATGCATTACTCGTTTCATATGTTTTGTGATTCGTAAATATAAGTGTTTGGCGTGTGGGATTTCGGACAAACCAACAATCGCTCAAAATGCAGGCGAACCATAATTCATTTGAAACCAATTTCGCAAGTCTGGATAGAATCACTGCACTGAGTTTTAAAGGGGAGCCTTTCTTGTTTTCTGGAATAAAAGGAAAAGCACACAAGGGTGGTGCTCCAAAGTGCAAATTGTCAAGACTTCAAAGTGAATTCAACTGAATATCAAATCGGAAGCTTAAAAAGTCAAATTCCAGTTTTGCTATCATGGCCTAAAATATATTGTTTGCCACCATCTGTTTTAAATGACCATTCCACGCACCATAACCATTACAGCTCTCTGATGAAGAACTAACAGTGTTATTCAGTAAAGTGTGAAGTGTCAAGAATTCAAAGTGAATTTTACATTTTGGCTTCAAAAGTCCAACTGTAAAAGTTTACAAAGTTAACCAAGTTTTTAGTTCAGCCGTTACGGCTTAAAATTTCAATCCACTTTGAATTTACTTTGAATTCCTTGCAATTCACACCTTAGCAAGTAACTATGTTAGCTTTTATCTGCCTATGACTCTTGTGTGTTTGAATTTGTATTCTTGCTATTAATGGACATACTGAGACAGTAAGCATTTCAATGTACCGGGAAGAATTGTTTAATAGTTTTATCTACTATTTTGATACATGGATACATGAATTCTGTCTAAAAGTCACATCCCTCCTGAAAGGATCCATACCCAGAGCCATGTTTAAGGCTTTGGTACAAGTGAGTTTACATCTGTGTGGAGCGGGCCTGTGGGAGCGGGCCTCCAATGAGCAGCCTTTAGGATTGTGTGCGCACAGAGACCAAAATTAGATGGCAAGGCGTGACGATAGCACTTCAGGGAGAACTCTTTCCTGGTACTTAATTGCGGGCAATTCTTTTTTTTTTTTTTCATGTTCTTTAATTTAAATAAAAGGGCATCAATCAAGAGCCAATAGTTCTAAACCCATGTAGAGCAAAAAAACATGGGTTAACAACTACCTTGGAATAACCCTTTTTAGAGTCCTTTGCAGGGATTATTTTCTGAACATCTTGGAAAAGAGCAGACTGATATACACACTGAACAGAATTATAAACGCAACACTTTTGTTTTTGCCCCCATTTTTCATAAGCTGAACTCAAAGATCTAAGACTTTTTCTATGTACACAAAAGGCCTTTTTCTCTCAAATGTTGTTCACAAATCTGTCTAAATCTGTGTTAGTGAGCACTTCTCCTTTGCCGAGATAATCCGTCCACCTCACAGGTGTGGCATATCAAGATGCTGATTAGACAGCATGATTATTGCACAGGTGTGCCTTAGACTAGCCACAATAAAAGGCCACTCTAAAATACCATTTCAATTTGTTTTATTAATAGCAACAGAAAATATATTACCTGTTTATAACTAAAAATAAAACACTATCTTTAAATACCTTAATAACACGTTCACTAATATAATTTGATCGTTTTAAATGCAACCAGAATGGAATTTCTGATGATTCGGCAATTCGGATGAGTCAGAATTTCTGAAATGCTTAAAAAAAAAAATATGAATGAATACGTAACGAATCGAAATTATTTGTTTCAGATCCATTTATTTTAATAACAATAGCAGATCAGGGAATTATCTACTAAATAGCATAGAGCAAAATTAAGAAAATAGCTTCTCTTTCTCATTTTTATCTTTCAGCTGTTTTGTAGATAGCGTCTTTTTTTGCTATCCTTAGATGGGATTGCTATATTTAAGGATATCCAATTAGAAAGCTTTCTAAATTGTATTAATTTTGACCTTTCAGCAGTTTGTAATGTTGTGACTGCCACCTTCATTCATTAACAGGCAATTTTGAAAATGAAAAAAGCTTTAGAATTAATTTTCGGTTGGTCCAAATCAATATTTTCTGAATTTCCTACAAACTGAAATTAGAAAACGAACGAATCGAAACAAAATTATATATTTTTTTTCCCCCATGCAAATATCTAAATGCAACTATCTTTGTTTCAGCGAGAAGAAGTCTGAACTGCACAATGAAAGTATGTTGATACCAATTTATTAAATAATCAGCATGGTTTTATGAAACATAGGTCATGTCAAACTAACCTAATTGCATTCTACGAAGAAGTAAGTAGAAATATAGATCAGGGTGTTGCAGTGGATGTGATCTACTTGGATTTTGCCAAGGCATTTGATACGGTTCCTCACAATAGGTTAGTCTTCAAACTAAAAGAAATTGGTCTAGATGAATATTCTTGTTCTTGGGTAGAACATTGGCTTAAGGATAGAGTACAGCGAGTTGTCATAAATGGTACATTTTCAAGCTGGACAAAAGTGGTAAGTGGTGTCCATCAGGGTTCTGTTTTGGGACCGGTTCTATTTAACATATTTGTAAATGATCTTGAAATGGGCATTGAAAGCCATGTATCAGTGTTTGATGATGACACAAAACTTTGTAAAGTAATAAAATGTGAGCAGGATATTGCCTTGCTGCAGAGGGATTTGGATAGATTGGGGGACTGGGACCTAAAATGGCAGATGAAATTTAACGTAGAAAAATGCAAAGTTATGCACTTCGGGGTTAAGAATGCACAAGCAATTTACACCCTAAATGGTAGTGAACTAGGGATAACCACACACGAGAAGGATTTGGGAATTGTTATAGACAACAAATTAGGTAGTAATATGCAATGTCAATCTGCCGTTGCTAAGGCCAGTAAGGTTTTGTCATGTATAAATAGGGGCATAAATTCTCGAGATGAAAATATATTTTTGCCTCTTTATAAATCGCTGGTAAGACCACACCTTGAATATGCAGTGCAATTTTGGGCACCTGTTCTAAAGAAAGATATCATGGCACTAGAAAAAGTGCAGAGACAAGCTACAAAATTGATAAAAGGAATGGAGCATTTTAGTTATGAAGAAAGGTTAAAAAATGTAAATCTCTTCAGTTTGGAAAAACGGCGCCTTAGAGGGGATATGATAACATTATACAAATATATTCAGGGCCAGTACAAACCATTATCTGTTAATCTATTCATAAACAGGGCTATACATAGGACACGAGGTCACACATTTAGGCTTGAAGAAAGGAGATTTCATCTAAGGCAAAGAAAAGGTTTTTTCACAGTAAGAGCAATAAGGATATGGAATTCATTGCCTGAAGAGGTGGTTTTGTCAGAGTCTATACAGATGTGTAAACTGCAATTGGATAAATACTTGCAAAAAAATAACATACAGGGATATAATTTCTAATTAGTGGGGTAATAGCTGCTTGATCCAAGGAGACATCTGACTGCTATTATAGTTTGTTGCAAAATTGGAAGCGCTTCAGACTGGGTTTTTTGCATCAACTTTTGGATCAACAGCAAAAGCATATGTGAGGAAGGCTGAACTTGATGGACGCAAGTCTCTTTTCAGCTATGTAACTATGTAACTATGTAACTATGTAAATGTGTCACAACGTCCCACTAGCCCTAATCGCTGCTTTGTAGATTCATTGGACACATTTTTTTTATATATATTTAAATTTTAATTAGTTTATCAAAAGACACATTACTCTCTGTGGGGCACATAGGTGAACAATCAGACGACGTTCAAAGTGTTACATATTTAAAGTTAATATAGCAGTTTAATTAGAGTGAGGAGGAGGGAAACAGAATGAATAATGATTTGGGCTAGGTACATTGAGAACTGCAGAAGGTAACAAACATTCTATTTATTTAAGACATTTTTGATCTTTGAAATGAAGAGGTACCGAGAAAAGCAGTACGGATGGAGATATCATCAACCTGTTCTCATACAGATCCGTGCAGAAGATGAGTACAGTATTCATAATATGATACGATAGAAGACAATCTGCTGATCTGTACCTTGCTGGTATTAATGCCACAGTGTATTTAGAAGTTTAATCCACAGAGGCTATTTTGTGATCCTTCTCATAGCATAATCTGTTTTATATTTCTTAGGGACCATCCTGTAAACCTCCCTGAGAGACTTTCCATACAAACTCTGCACAGCCTACAGAAATATACTTTTTATAGTCTTTGAAAGTTTAGTTATTTTTTATAATTCTGGGAAAGCAATGAAAGAGTCACATCATCATGTTCTCATATACGGGGGAAGGGCTGGCAACTTCTGGTCCTGGAGGGCAAGTAAAAATGAAAACATTTTCAAAGCATGTAATTTAAAGAGCTCTCTGTGGATGATTCTGTTCATACGGGGTATGCAACATATGGATGATGCATGAAGGCTGTTGGAGTGATGATATCGGACATTATATATATCCCTGCTACCTCCATTAGTATGTACTGTACAGCAGAATTATAAATTAATGTTTAGTAAATATACTCCAAATGAAGACATGTCTGCATATATGTATACATTTTTTTCATTGGGAATATATCTAAAATCCGCTGCAGATCCTTTCAAGTCCTCCCATTCTAACCCCGCCCAGACTTTTTGTAGCTGTTTAATCACAGACTTCTCAATGCAACTTAATGAGAAGTTTTTGCAAGGCCGGTGCTCTGGGCAATTGCTGCCTCTTGAGTTTAGCTCTACTGAGCCAACCAAACCAGGAAGTAACAGGACCACTTGTCTGATTGAAAGTCATGGGGTTGTAAATAATTATCTATTATAAAAGTGGCAATTACTCTGTGCCACCAAACACCAGAATCTAGTGCCCCCCTACCTGCCAACAGGTAAGAGGCAGGGAGGGGAGCAATAACATTTATAAAAAACAAAAAAAAAGTAACTGCTTACCCTTCACAGGCCATATACAACCCTGCAAACGTGCACTACATAATCGCAAACTGCATAAACACAGACACTGCAGCCACCAAACATACTACAAAAGCACAGCATCCACTACATACACTGCATACAGTACACAGAAACTGCACCAACTACACAGACACTGCATCTATTACACACACATACAGACAAACAACGCGTATTCACTACATATACTACATCCAGAAAACACAGATACTACATCCACTGCACAAACACACACTTTGCATCCACTATACACACACACACACACACTCTGCATCCACTATACACACTGCATACAATACACAGACACATCATCCACTACACAAACAAAGACACTGCATTCACTACACAAATACAGAAACTGCATCCACTACACACACTGCATCCACTATACATGCACAGTCTGCATCCATTATACACACATACCCAGTGCATCAACTACACACACTGCATCTACTACACACAGACACTGCATCCACTACACAAACATTCTTGGGTAGAAGATTGTCTTAAAAATACAGTACAGTAATGTGCCATTAATGGTAAATTTTCAAGCTGGACAGAAGTGATAAGTGGTGTCCCTCAGGGTTCTGTTTAGGGGCAGCTTCTATTTAACATATTTGTAAATGATCTTGAAATAAGCATTGAAAGTCATGTTTCAGTGTTTGCAGATGACACAAAACTCTACAAAGTAATACAATGTAAATAAGATATTAGTTTGCTGCCGAGGGATTTAGATAGATTGGGGGACTGGGCAACTCATATGGCATATCAAATTTAATGTGGAAAAATGCAAAGTTATGCACTTCGGGGTAAAGAATGCACAAACAACTTATACCCTAAATGGTAGTGAATAAGTGATCACAACACACGAGAAGCATTTGGAAATTGCTATGGACAACAGACAAGGCAACAATGTGCAATGTCAATAAGCAGTGGTTAAGGGCAAAAAAGGACATTTTTTTTCTTGGAATGTGAATATAATTTTGCATCTTTATAAATCACTGGTAAGACCACATCTTGAATATGCTGTGCAATTTTGGGCAAATGTCCTAAAGCATTATACTTTGGCACTAGAAAAAGTGCAGAGGCGGGGTACAAAATTTAAACCACTTTAGTTTATAAAAATGGTGCCTCAGTGGGGATATGATAACTTTATACAAATATATCCGGGGCCAATACAAAACATTATCTGGAAATCTATTCATAAACAGGACTATACAGAGGGCACAAGGTCATGCGTTTAGACTAGAAGAAAAAAGATTTTGCCTAAGGCTAAGGAAATGTTTTTTTTTTTTACCTTAAGAACAATAATAATGTGGTATTCTCTGCCTGAAGAAGTGGTTTTATCAGAGTCTGTACAGATATTTTGTACAGCAACTACTGCATCTACTTGCAAAAACATAATATTCAATGAAATAATTTTTCAACTGTAGGGTAATAGCTTCTTGATCCAAGGATTAATCTGACTGCCATTCTGGTGTCAAGAAGGTTTTGTTTTCCTTTTTTGTTGTAAATTTGGAAGTGCTTCAAACTGGGGGTGTTTTTTGCCTTCCTTTCGATCAACAGCAAAAAAATGGACGTGAGGAAGGCTGAACTTGATTGACACGTCTCTTTTCAGCCTATGTACCTAAGTACACAATGCATACAATACCTACATTGCATTCCATGCACAGACACTGCATTCGCTACTCACACTGCATAACAAAATGGTTTTGGTATGGGTGGGGCAGTATTTCATCCTTGGATCCAGGCAGCACAATGACTTAAGCACCTCCTGCTAATTAATTCCACATACAATATTTTGAGGCTGTAATCCACAAGCCCTGCATACTAGTGGCCTGGGGACATTTGTCCCGCTCTCCCCTTTGCCAGCTCATGCTTATATATGAATTTCAGATATGATATCGGACATCAATCCTCTATTCCTCCATATGTACTGAGAGGTGGAACTACAGGCCATGCAGCCACAGGGCAAACTAGAGTAATGGACATTTCAAATTATCCATGAAATGCTATAATGAAAATAGATATCTGGTAGTGTTTTAAAGGGTGAGGTTGACAGCTGAGCTGCCATTCCATAAGAGAAAGAGGGAGAGTGGCCTTATGTCACCCTCACAGATTAAGTTTAGTTCTTGCAGTAGTTGGAGCATTTCTACATCCTGTAAAACATCATTATGATCGAGGTTTGAGGGAGTTAGCTATCATAATAGCACAGAGAAACACCGGACTAGACAGTATCGATGTGAATGAGTGTTGATCTAGGGAAACGTTGGGTTCCATTTTGCGGAGATATAACAATTGTTGCCATTCATTTTAAGATGCAGCCATGATGGAGCAGGAGCTACATGATATTAAAAGAGCATGGAGCCCTTGTAATTACCTGCAAAGCCCAGGGACTAAGGCATAAACCAAACAAGTTCCCCAACAAGTTCATCCAGCAATTTATGGTCAGGAGGACAAATAACCCTTTATAGAGTAGAGATACCTGCTAAAATCTGGCTTCTGGTTAGACTTCAAATAATGCTAAACAGAGGCATACCTCCCAAGTGTCCCTATTTAGGAGGGTCAGTCCCCTTAATTCCCTCTGTCCCTCTTTTCTAAGAGCTTCATATTGTTGGTGTATTACAGAACTCTACAGCAATAACACTCCCAGTAATGTGTCTTTAAACTGCAATAAATGGGGGCGTGGCCAACCGCCGAGCAGCCTGGACGCATAGGAAATCGCTCCGGCACCCGGGCTCTCTAATCCAAAGCCATCCGCTAGAAAAAGAAGTAATCAACACCATGTCTCACCCTAAAGGCAAGAAGGCTACTCAAAAAAACGAAAAAATTATTTTTTTCAATCAAAAATCGTCGATAGGCTCCGAAACAGAACGGGCCCAAATCCAAGATGGCGCCGACGATCAGGACGTGGGAGCGCCCCAAGCAAATGAAAATCCCCAAGAAGCCCTAAGGGGACTCACTAAAGAACACTTAACAGAAGTACTGGAAGCCCTGTCAACCAAATTGGTGAATACCTGGCAGACATCCATTGAACAGCTGAGAAAATAAGTGCTGGACAATGGAAATCGGACAGCACACATTGAAAACAAGATGAGTGAATATGCCACAGCGCACAATGATGTAGCTGACCATGTTACAGCCTTAGAACAAAAGGTGGCACTAATGGAGACACGCATGGCTTATGCAGAGTACAGATCACGGAGGAACAACCTCAGACTAAGAGGTATCCCAGAAACAGTCCTCCCCTGCGATTTACAGGCCTATGTCAGAGGCCTGATGAAAGCATATATTCCCGAAATACCATCAGATATGCTGCTAACAGATAGAGTCCATAGAGTTCCAAAGCCCAAAAACGTACCTGACACAATTCCAAGAGACGTCGTGATGAGAGCGCACTATTTTCACATCAAAGAGGCGTTGCTCCGCGCCAGCAGGAACCGAGAGGAACCCCACGAAGACTACCCATCAGTAAAAATCATGGCAGACCTATTGGCAGGTACCCTAAAGCGGAGGAAGGAATTCCAAGAGATTACAGAGGAGCTGAGAAACAAAGGGATCCAGTACCACTGGGGATTCCCCACCAAGCTATTGATCACAAAAAAATGGCGGACTAAAAATTGTACACACGGCAGAAGATGGACTTAAACAACTCAGAGAATGGGGCCTATTAAACGGATCCCCGAAAAAAGCGGGCCCATCAGAGAGCCTAACACCTGACTGGCGCCAACTATCCAAAAGATCCAACTAACCTCCAACAGCAATCACTCCCCGGACACGTGAGACACTGATCTGAATTGCTATATCTACTACTGTTGCAAATGTTTCTTTAACAATATGGTTTTATGTTTACCTATATAATGGTTAATGACGATGTTAATTGTGCCTATGGCAAATAGGGGGGGAGGCAGCACGAGCGGGGGACAGAATATACACACAGGCCTAAGGGACAGGATCTGACCAAATCACAAATGACAAGCAGAATGCTGAGATTGTTAGTGTTAATATGTTAGTTTCTGCTCAAACTAAGCATATTGTACAGCCTGAATTGGGTACCTTGAAATAACGAGGCAACCACTGTAAATGCAGACCAAGCAAAAAAATAAAGAAAGAAAGAAAAAACTATATAGTATGCCCATACCCTAGAGTCAAAAACGAGACGCAACCCAAACGCCAATAAATCAGTTACCAACTCCAGGGCACGACACCACCCATCTAGCCAAACCAAACAGCATTGACAACTGACAGACTAATGGCTGTCCAGGAGGTAGAACATAAAACCCTGCATAGACTTGGAGAATGAGGTCAATGACAACCATCCCTTTGATCGATTAACAATGTAAATTCTGTCTCAGGCTGCCAACCCAAACCATAAACACGCCACAAGGTAAAAGTTCTGAAATTTTAAGATTCCAAGAACAGGAGAGCCCACTGGCCACAAAACCAGAGGCGTCACCCGACGCTCACCCCCATGGCACACTGCCATAATGCCAAGGGCCCGGTTTGGGTTCGATTTTTACATAAGTTGTTTCCTTACTTCTAATAACCCCTCTTCCCACCCCCCTCTTTTCCCTGAGTCCGGAACAACCCGCTACCCACCCTACCATCAAACATACGCAAGGTCTAAAAAGCCACCACACCAAAAAACCAAGGACACGAAGACGTATCATACGAGCTCTTCCCACCACAAACCCATAATATGAAAATATACTCGCAAAATGCCAGAGGACTAAACACCCCACACAAAAGGCGAATGGTACTGGCAGAAGCCAGGCAAATTCAAGCAGACATCATGTGCATACAAGAGACACACTTTGTAACCACGAGAGTGCTGAATTTCGGCTTACGAGACTACCCCCACCAATACCACGAAACACACACCTCAAAATCAAGAGATGTCTCCATCCTATTACACTCCTCCCTCACAGTGGAATTTCTCCACATCTAAAAAGATAAAAACGGGAGATATGTAATGCAATGTATGATAAATAATTTAAATTTCACCATAGTTATCTTCTATAGCCCAAACACCAACCAAAGGAACTTTCTCCACAAAATATTATCCACAATCCCCACCACAAACACAGCATCAATAGTACTCTGTGGAGATTTAAACCACCCACTAGACCCTTTGATGGACACCACACTGAACCCTACAGCGCCTAGACACATGGTGATAAAAACACAAAGCAAAGCCATAAACAAAGTACTAGGAGACTTCGGAGTGTATGACTCCTGGAGACTGGGCCACCCAGGGGACAGGACATTCTCTAATTACTCAGCGGTCCACAAATCCTACTCAAGGATAGACTACATATTCATATCAGGCCCACTAATTTCACAAATAACTGGAAGAGACATAGGGGACATCACATGGTCAGACCATACTGGAACTTTCATATAACTTCCAACATAGAGGCAAAATGCCATGGCGCCTAAACGACTCCCTCCTACATAACACTGCTTTTGTCCAAAAGATGACAAACACACTTAATGACTACTTCACAACAAACAACACACCAGGCGTACACCCAACCACAGTGTGACAATCCCATAAGGCAGTTATACGTGGCCACATGATCAGCCATGCATCCTACCTAAATAAAAAATCTAAAGAAGAATACCGCAATCTACTGCGAACATTGAGAGACACAACCATAGCGAACACAGCCCAACCCACCCCACAGAGAGAGCAAACAATCAAAGACACCACGACACGTCTAAATAATTTAGAGCTAGCCAAGACCGCACACATCCTACAAAAACTCAAACAAACAACATACACACAAGGGAACAAAGCAGGGAAATATTTAGCAACACAACTCAGACAAAAACAATCCAATGCCAAAATCCCGTACCTAGTTACAAAAGAAGGTGTGAAAATACACAACCCACAGGATATTAATGACAGCATGGCAACATACTACCATACGCTATACAACCTCAAAGACGACACAACACTACACCAACCCACCAACCTAGAAATTGGAAATATCCTTGCTCTCTCCAAACTACCAATGCTGACAGACATACAGCGATCACAGTTACAAACTCCGATTACAGAAAATGAAATCCTACTCACTATAAACTCTCTACCACCCGGCAAATCACCAGGACCGGACGGCTTCTCTAATGCGTATTACAAAAAGTTTGCAGCCACACTGACTCCACACTTAGAGACCGCTTTCAACCACATCATACAAACAGGCCATATTCCACCAGAAATTTTAATGTCACATGTGGGTACACTGCCAAAGCCAGGCAAGCCTCCTAACAAATGCCAAAACTTGAGACCGATATCACTACTGAACACTGACATCAAACTGATAGCAAAAATCTTCGTGAATAGACTAACACCCATCATATCCACAATAATACATGAAGATCAGGTCGGATTCGTCAGTGGCAGACAGGGAGCAGACGGCACGCGCAAAACCCTAGACTTACTAAACGGGGGACGCGGGAGAGGGGACCAGAGTTTGCTATTCTCATTGGACGCTGAAAAAGCCTTTGACATGCTGCACTGGCCCTTCCTCCACGCGGTCCTACAAAAATTCGGGTTCCCTGACACATTTATGCGACTGTTTGAAGCACTATACTCAGTACCGACAGCAAGCGTGACCAATTGGGGCTTCGCCTCCAAAATATTTGACATCACAAACGGCTCAAGGCAGGGTTGTCCTCTATCACCAATCCTATACATCCTGTCACTAGAACTACTTACACAACTTATAAGGGACAACCCAAACATCCACGGTATAAAAAGAAAAAACAGGGAATACAAAATAACTTTATTTGCGGACGACATACTTCTCACTCTAGAACAACCCCACATCTCTCTGCCAAACTTCCATAACACCCTGACACACTATAGCAAATGTTCCCACTACAAGCCCAATGTCGCCAAAACACAAGCTCTAGGAATAAACATCCCCACAGCAACACTAGACACCTTGCGAAAATCCTTCACCTATGACTGGAGACAGGACCACCTCAAATTCCTGGGGATCAACATAACCTCCTCAACATCAAACTTATACAAGACAAACTACCAAAAAACCCTAAAGGAAATCCAAAACACACTAATAGGATGGAGAGGTAAATACATATCGTAGTCAGGCAGAATATCCGCTATAAAAATGATAATTCTCCCAAAACTACAATACCTCTTTAGGACGGTCCCCATAAAACTGCCGCGACACTTTCTACAAGAGGCGCAAAAAATCATAATGCTGTTCATATGGGACAGCAAAAAACCCAGAACATCCAAAAATATTCTCTATATGCCACGAACAATGGGAGGGATGGGAGTACCAAACGTACACAACTACTACCAAGCGGCAATCCTCAGCCCACTCCTAGCTGAAAGCCACAGGTACCGTGCTACCCAATGGTCGGGCATAGAGGCACATCACGCTAATGGAATCCCCATAAATGTCTTGGCGTGGCTATTGCACCAATACAGACCCCTGCACAAAATTATGCTCCCAACAACCACACTCACACTACACATATGAGACAAGTACATCCACAAAATGAACTGGAAAGGTAAAATCTCTCCCGCCACCCCAATAAAAGCTCTTTACCCCATAATACCAAATTTCAACCACGCCATATGGCAACGCCATGGCATCACACATCTGCACCAAATGCTTCAGGGGCAAAAGCTTAAAAGATTTGAAGACCTGACTACAGAATTCCACCTAAATCCCACAGCTCTATTTTCATATAGGCAAATCCAGTCGTGGCTTCAAAAACAAAAGGTTACCGACAAAAGTGATACAAAGGGGCAACAGCTGACGGTGGCAGAAAAAATCTGCACACGCCTCGCCCCCCCAACAAAAACTACTCTCCGCAGTTTACCAACACTACAAACTCCAGAAACCCAAGCACCACTCCCATTTATCACAGCATGGGAGAAGGAGTTTACATACACCTTAAATCAACAACAATGGAAAGACATACTACTTGCACACAACCCCCTCTCCAAATGTGCCTCTAACATGGAGCTATCCCGCAATCTCCTATATAGGTGGTACTTAGTTCCAACGCGGATTAAAGCAGCACACCCACAGGCTTCAGATAAATGCTGGAGATGCCAAAAACACAAGGGTACAATGCTCCACATTTGGTGGACGTGCCCTGGCCTCACCACCTTCTGGAAGGACGTAATTAAAACCATATACCAAAGCACACAAATAACACTAGATCGCAAACCAGAAATCTTCCTACTCCAGCTGCTCCCCAAAAACCTAATGAAACCACAAAAGTACCTAATATACCACATCATCATGGCTGCGCTGACGGTGCTAAGCAGACAATGGCGATCGACCTCCCCACCAAAGATCCAACAATGTATACAAACTATAGAAACCACTAAACACTATGAGCAAGCAGCCAGGCGCATAGATGCCTCAAACACAAATTGGACAGAAGCATGGGACAGGTGGAGTAATTTACGACATTTCAAAGCTCCCGCTTAGGATACTGGTGGGCAGATGTCTGCAAACCGCCAGCTGTTCCCCTGACACAATAATGTAATCATTAAACAAGAGGTACAAATAGGGCACTGCTATACTGATCACATCAAGAAAGATAGATAAAAATCAGACCAAGAGATAATGCAATGCATTCCATATATCCCACCCCCAACCGAGCCAAAGCAGGCGGCAGATAGGGAAAAAGAGAAATGTCTAATTAATGTCTAATAAGTGGCAAATAGGCAAAAGTGTGCCCCCACACGTCTTGAGACAAGACTGGGAGGCGTGGAAAACCGGACTCAACTCCTCACCCACCTCTCGTTACTACTCCCCCTCCTCCCCCCTCTCTCTAACTCGCTCAACCTCCCATCCTAACCCCACAGCATGACCATACTCAACTGCCATGAGAAAACCACCAGCCCACATAAGCCCAACCCCACCATAACATGCACAAGGCAGCAGAGCAAAATGGAATAATTATACAGTCATGCACATATGGGGAAAATGTATGAATTGGTATACAAGTCATTACAAAACAATGTATGTCATATGTTACAAACACCGCTGAAGCGGAAAATTAGTAAAATGACATGTGAAAATGAGACGTTGACACCCTTCCCTACTTTTCTTCTGTACCCCTTTATTGAAGATATATAAAAATTAAAAATTGTCAAATAAAAAAAAATAAACTACAATAAATGTGTTTAGAAATCAGACTGTGTGAATAAGATACATTGTCATTGTTTAAATCACATTTTTAGTTGCATAAATTGTTTTAAGTAATTTACCTAAAATTTCTCAGAACAGCCCCACCCCTGGCCACACCCCCACTCAAACCCCTGAAATTAAAGTGTCCCTTTTTGTCCATTTAAAATGTTGGCTGGTATGGTTCTGAAGGCAATCTATACACCGTAGCTATGATACAAACAGCAGCAGAGTACTCCAGCAGTACTTTATCTATTTATTATATTACAGAGTGACAGTCAACAGACTGTGAGACCCCTAAATCCAGGCACCAGACACTTTGCCTTCAGTTCAATCTGCTGTCTCTAAGAATGTTCTGTCAGCTGGCACATTCGATAGATCATTTATATGCCCCAGTCCTGGAACTCCTCCGTAAAATGTCTCAGTGTTTAATGGGTAGGCACCGAGCAGAAGCTGGAATACCCATCAATCCAAATAGAATAAATTAATAAATGTTAAGCAAACAATTGACTGAGCTGTTTTTGATAGCAACCTATCTCTCATTTGTCAGCTTACCTTAATTACAGTGTACATTATACTTTAAAAATCAATACAAACTTGCATAGGCAATCAGTAATTAAATTGCACTGAACTATCTTTACATGTATCAGAAAGGCCCAAATTGTTTTAAGTTTCTTTACTGCGGTAGAAGGTAGATAAAAGTTTAAAGTATGAAATCAATGAAGATTGTGCTTGCGACTATATATGTAAGTTTGCAAACTGCATTTTCCTATAAGCTGGCAAAGTATTATGAGAAATGTAGAGTGTAAACAGCTTAAAAAAGCAAAGATAAGCCTTCACAGTAGATACTCATTTTAAACCTTACTGGCCCTTTAAGAGTAAGCTGGGGAGCTTGATCTAACTCATAGCATGCAAGCTAACGGGGACAACCGGCAATTGTGTTTCTTTGTAGTTCTCATCCTCGGAATGCTCCGTTTTTGTTACTGTATCTTTAAATGCTGGGTGTTTAGAGCAATCTAAACCCTCGGAATGAGCATAGCCAATTCTGGGGACGAGAATCCAACGACACTTTTCAGATTCCTGCGTATTTTTCATTTATTTTTCAATCTGCTGGTGAGTGAGAATACTTCACAGGAGGTTATCAAATGTGTCAGGTTTACACATCAGTTCACTTTGGGTATAATAAATCAGAAGGAAATTCTCCGAGCCGCAAGTTAGATATCCAACCGACTGAGGAGAGAGAGTGAAGCAATGGAAGAAAAGACATTTTTTTTTATTTATCTTCATTCCCCCAATATCTAAAAAAAAATAAAGAAATGTGAAATATATCAGGTTTTTTTTTACCTAATAGGTAAACGCTACTGACAGCATATGCAGATGACTCCCATCATGCACGGCAGGATAAACCATAGGAACCAGGAATTTGGTTGGCCCCACTAACTATGACTATGTGAAGAATGGATGGGGGCCCAAACTGGTAACCTGCCGTGGGCCCCATGGTGGGATCTTAGCCCTTCTTTCTATCATAAACCGACAGGCATTAACCAATAGGGGGTCAGGGTTGCAGTGTATCAGAACAGGCTCAGAGAGGAAATACATAGTCATTCTTCGAGAGCCCATTATAAGTCAACAGTGCATTTCTATTTATGTTAGTGCTGCGTATAGACCCTTTAGAAGGCAATTTGGCACCACATTCTCAACACTTCATTATTTTCATAAATCAATTTAGCGTTATGAACTTTCGCTAATCTTATCGTTACAGCCACCTTAGAAAATTCTACTAAAGCTTTTACAATGTTAGTAATGCTCGCAAAGAACTGCAGCAGGATTCACGTTAGTAAAACATTATTTGTAAAGACAAGCATGCAATGAAAAAACAGAACAATTAATTACATAATTATCTATTATAAATTAGGTTACTGGGACAGTATAGTATTTAGTGCAGCAAATACAAGTGCAATGTGCCTAACACAATGTATGCTGTATCTCTCTCACAGAGTATCTCCTGACTACAGCAACAGCCCCAATATATGTTTCTGCCTGGTTATTGGGATACTGTCAGAGTTTAATTAGAGACATATATTCACTTTGACATGCCTCTTTGTCCCTACCTAATTGTAACCCTTAATGGAAACCTAGCAACACTAACCCTAACCAACCCTTAACCTAACTAGAAAACATATAAACATAGAATGTGACGGCCAGTGACTTATTTACCGCAAAGCTGACAAGGCATTTGCCTTGGGTGGCACTATCCAGGGGGAGGCACAAAACGCTACCCCCAAATGCCCAGGCAAATACCTTGTCAGCCTTGTTTTATGGGGGCCCAAGAGCTGCCCAGCTAGCCACCCTTGGGCCCCCCCAGGGCAGGCAGCCACTTTGGTCCCAAGCGGGCGACGAGGGAGCGCTGAACTGTGAGCTCTCCCTGCTTTGCTCCCTCGGATGCCCCACAGTGATGCCAGGAGCCAGAATTTGCCATCACTGTGGCTCCCGGCACCACTCTGCGGCGTGCGAGGGAGCTGAGCAAGGAGATCACGGCTCCCTCACTACCAGCTCAGCGGCCTGCCCGCCTGCCTTCCTGAACACCCGCCTGCCTTCTGCCCAGCAGCCCCAACACCCCGGCCAACTGCTAGCCGAGCAGCCCCACTGGACCCCAGGTAAAAGAGGTAGGAAGGCTGGGTGGATTTATATTAAATGGAGAAAAAAAATAATGTGTGTGTGTGTGTGTGTGTGTGTGTATCTGTCAGTGTGTGTCTGTGAGTGAGTGAGTGAGTGAGTGTCTGTGTATATCTGTCAGTGAATGTGTGTGTGTGTGTATGTCTGTCAGTGAGTGTGTCTGTCAGTGAATGTGTGTGTGTGTATATCTGTCAGTGTGTGTCTGTCAGTGAATGTGTGTGTGTGTCTGAGTGATTGTGTGTGTCTGTGAGTGTGTCTGTCAGTGAATGTGTGTGCATGTCTGTCAGTTAGTGTTTCTGTCAGTGAATGTGTGTGTATCCGTCTGTGTGTCTGTTAGTGAATGTTTGTGCCTGTCAGTGTGTGTGTGTCTGTTTGTCAGTGTGTGTCTGTGAGTGAGTGTGTATATCTCTCAGTGTGAGTCTGTCAGTGAATATGTGTGTGTCTGAATGATTGTGTATGTGTCTGTGAGTGAATGTGTGTCTGTGAGTGTTAAACTGGAAGAGGTGTGGCCTCGATGGAAAGGGCAAATTCAAATTAGGGGGTGCCCGAGTTCTAACAATACGGTTATGGTGACGGCAGATAAGACCCATTAGGCCCATTTAGTCTGCCCAGTTTTCTAAATACTTTCATTAATCCCTGGTATATCCTAAGTCTAGGATAGCCTTATGCCTATCCCACTCATGCTTAAACTTCCTCACCACTAACCTCTACCACCTCAGCTATTCCATGCATCCACTACCCTCTCAGTAAAGAAATACTTCCTGACATCATTTTTAAACCTTCATCCCTTTAATTTAAGACTATGCCCTCTTGTAAACTAGAAAAATGGTCAGAGCTGTGGCAACTGACATTTAATGTGGATAAGTGCAAGATAATGCATCTTGGACGTAAAAACCCAAGGGCAAAGTACAGAATATTTGATCGTCCTAACCTCAACATCTGAGGAAAGGGATTTAGGGGTGATTATTTCTGATGACTTAAAGGTAGGCAGACAATGTAATAGAGCAGCAGGAAATGCTAACAGAATGCTTGGTTGTATAGGAAGAGGTATTAGCAGTAGAAAGAGGGAAGTGCTCATGCCATTGTACAGAACACTGGTGAGACCTTACTTGGAGTATTGTACGCAGTACTGGAGACCGTATCTTCAGAAGGACATTGATACCTTAGAGAGAGTTCAGAGAAGGGCTACTAAACGGGTTCATGGATTGCAGGATAAAACTTACCAGGAAAGGTTAAAGGATCTTAACATGTATAGCTTTTGGTTTTTCTTCTGTTAAATATACCCTCCTCCTTTACTATGTTGATTCCTATCCCTAGCTAACACCATCTCTAGCAAACCCTATTCATTGCAAACCTCAATCCTAGTTAACTCTAACCATTAACTGTTTAGCAAAATAGCTCAGGGGGCACTGTGATAGCCATGCACAATAATGATAAGCCTTTACAAACGACTAATAATAAGGTATCCCAGTAATAAGTCAAGGACAGCTGACAATCAGGGCATAGGACAGCAGTGACTGGCTGTCAGAGGGGTCCAGTTACAGACCGTATTGGCTATTGCTGAACAGTCTCAGTCCAATAATACTACAGTAAGAGTCATGATTGTGGCATGTACCAGCTTAAATAGAGAATCCCTCAGTTGCCTGCCAATGATATCGCATGCCATTGCTTGTATGCCTGAGGAACCTCCAAAAGGATAATTCTATAATGTCTCATTTCTGAGATTAATGAGACATCCTGCAACAGCCTAGTGTCACCAATCGTGGTGAGGCCAGCAGCAGGGTTGTGAATCTCCAACTTAACTCAATTTTAAATTACAAGAGTCTACATTTTGCAATTCAGGTCACAATTTGGGGAGAACTGAAAAGGGAACTGCAATCTTCTGGTAAAAATAACTGAGCTAAAAAAAAAAAAAATGACAACTGTAGATAAATGCTTCCAAAACGGATTCTTTTAACAATTCAAGTAATAGAAGAATGTCGATGCAGCAACTTCACACTCACGTACAGAGGTGTAACTAGACACTACAGGGCCCCGGTGCAAAAAGTGCCCTGGGGCCCCCACATGCATCTTCCCTCGCCCCTCCATTTGTATAACACATACACATACAGATACATACACGGACACACATGCTAATACACAGACACACAGAATGACACACATTCAGATACACAGAATGAAAATTCTGCAGATACATAGACACACACTGATACACATGCAGATACACAGACACACATACACATACAGAAACACACACATATAGACAGGGATGTATTTACCACAAGGCAAACAAGGCATTTGCCTAGGGCGGCACTTTCAGGGGGGGGGGGGGGGGGGCACCAAAAAATGCCACCCCAAGCTCCCAGACAAATGCCTTGTTTGCCTTGTGTTCTGGGGCTGTCCACCTTACTGTGAGTGTGTGAGTGTAGCTGTCAGTGTGTGTCTGTGAGTGAGAATGGGAGTGTCTGTGAGTGTGTGTCAGTGTGTGTATGTCATTTTATGTGTATCTGAGAGTGTGTGCCTGTCAGTGAGTTGGTGTGTCAGTGTGTGTCTGTCAGTGAAAGTGTGTGTTGGTTAAACAGTGCGTGCCAATGACTGTGTATCTGTCAGTGCATGTATCAATGAGGGCATGTGTCTGTCAAAAAATGGCCTTGACACGAATTGGGGGGGTAAATTTAGTTTTGGGGGTGCCCGAATTTAGTCGTGCCTAGGGCAGCACAAATCCAAAATACACCACTGCATATAGACACACATGCAGATGCACATACACAAAATGACAGTCATACAGATATAAACAGTGACACACATACAGATACATAGGGGCACACACTGACACTCATGCAGACAAACATATACACATACTATACATACAGACACACATGCAGACAAACAGATACACATACAGACACAGATACACAGAGGCATACAGATAAATATACAGACAAATATGCAGACAAGCAGATACACATTCAGACACATACAGACAGGTAGACATATAGACATGCATGCAGATGCACAGACACACTTAATGACAAACATTCAGATACACATACAGACAAACAGATATCCATGCAGACAAAGAGATACACATACAGACCCACATGCAGACAAACAGATGCACATACAGACACAGATACACAGAGACATACAGATACACATGCAGACACATATGCAGGCAAACAGATACACTTACAGACACATACAGACAGATACACATATAGACTTGCATGCAGATACACAGACACACTTAATGATAAACATTCAGACACATATGCAGACAAACAGATACACATACAGACACAGCAGCGCTGACCAGGCCCCAGGAAATCCATTGCCATTGGGTGGCTCCAAGAGCATGGGCCACCCGATAGGCAGCTGATGGGCCCCTTCAATGCAGCCACAGTGGGGCCGCGCCACAATGCCGGGCACAGGGGTGGCACGGTGGCCAGGCCCCCTGCAGTGACTGGCCCAGTTCCGCCAGTGATTACGTACCTAAACCTCACAATTGTGATGCACAGTCAAAAAAAACCAAAAAAAAAACAGGATGAATCAACCGGTGCATTATTACTAATAAAAAGTAAAAAAAAAGTAAAAACATTTTAACATTTCTACATCCAGAAGGCAGCACAAGGCGATTAGAGAGTTTACAAAGTAGGAACAGATTGGTATTCACATGGAACAATGGAATTTTTAGCAAATCTAAAGCTAAAATTTTAAGCAAAACATTTTACTCATAAAACATAAACGTCAAAAATCACTTTTACTAAAAACTAAGATTTAATTCACTAGGGATCGTGGGTTTTAAAGACAAACTATTAGAAGATTGGTAATACTATGCGTATGTATATTAAATAAATATGTATTTGTAAGTAATAAAAAAATGGAATTAAGAGGAGCGAACTTGTTTCTTTTTTGTTTTTCTTTTCTTTCTTTTGTCTCTCTCTCTCCTTCCACCTTCCTCCTCTCTTCCCGTTTTCTTCTTCTAGATTCCTTTCTCAGACCTTTCCACCTTTATTATTTATTTATTTATTATTGCCATTTATATAGTGCCAACAGATTCCGTAGCGCTTTACAATATTATGAGAGGGGGATTTAACTATAAATAGGACAATTACAAATAACTTACGGGAACAATAGGTTGAAGAGGGCCCTGCTCAATCGAGCTTACATTCTATAGGAGGTGGGGTGTAAAACACATTAGGACAGAACTGCTACAACACACAATACTGGCCTCATGACTGATGAGGATAGATAATTCCTATATGGATAAAAAATCCCTTATGGACAATCCATAATAATGAACTGACAACCCACTGGCCTCCCTCTGCTCCACATTGCGAACAGGATAGTTGGACAGAGTCACAGCCCACAAGCACTCAAGAGTGCACCCGCTGCTAGCTGCGGAACCTCGACACATACTAGATATACAGATGTACGCAGAATTTTAAATGATATATCTGCTGGCTAACTTGTCGATCTGAACTTCTTGTACTGTGTTCACTACTAATCGCTCGCATTTGTATTATGTACTATGTAAACACAACGGCAAATCTGTCATTCCTTTACTTTTTTTCTACCCTGTAATCGAAAAATGAATATTACAAAATAAAAATAAAGTTTGTTAAAAAAAAATTACATTAAATGCAGAAATCCAAATCTTTTTATCCTTCTCCTGGACACCTATCAGATTTTTTATTATTATTTATTTTTCGCTCCCACATTTTCCACAACTCTTTACTATTACAAAAAAGGGGATATTTGACAATTAATCGACATACAGACTACTACAGAGACAAGAGGTGAAGAAAACTCTGCTCATACGAGAAATAACAGCATTTCAGAGGAAGGGGAGGGGGGATTGATGGATAAAATGTCTGGGTTGAAATAAGCTAGTAAATATGGTGGATGAATAAGCCAACAGTGGTCAGAGAGCGAGTTGGCTTGGCTATGTAGGCAAGGAAACTGAGATGGGGAGTTTAAATAAGAGAAGGGTCACCCAGAAAGATTGTAAGCTTTCCAAGATAGGTGTGTTTTCGTTGACTTGCTAAAGGACTAAAATGTTAAGGGATAGTCTGATACAAGGGTAGAGAATTTCAAAAGAATGAGGCAGCTCTTGAACAATCATGTTGGCAGTGCGGGAATAAGCAGATGTCAGGAGAAGGTCACTTGCAGAGCGAAGGAAATGAGAAGGAATGTATTTGTTGGTAAAGAGTAAATGTAGTGAGGAGTGGGGTTGGCAAGGGCTCTGTAGGTTAGTGTTAGTGTTCTAAACTGGATCCTGGGCAGTACAGGAAGCCAATTGATTGAATTGTATTAATTTGGAAAGGGGTGAGATATGGGAGTAGTGGTCTGTCGGGATAACGAGCCTCATGGTAGCATTCATTAAGACTGAAGAGAAACAATGCGGGTATTTCGAAAGGTTGATGAGTAGTGAGTTAGACTAGTCAAGTTGGGAAATGATGAGTGCATGAACAAGTGCTATAGTTGATGAATGCAGGCAATAAGGGTGAATCCAGGCAATATATTTAAGGTAAAAGCTGCATGATTAGAGACAGATTAGATGTGAGGAGAAAAGGTAAGGCCCGAGTTGAAAGTAACTCAATACATACAAAAAAAAGGTGTAAGGTGCTCATTGTATTGGATACTAGTGTATATTGGGTTATTGCACTTGGGAGGGCCTGCTTTTATTGGAATATTGATTGCTTGACGCAAAGAATTTTAACGCCTTATATTACTTGTTTTTTTCTGTGTATATCATACAGTAACTCAACGGAAACAAGTTTAAAGAATTGGGGGTAATAGGTGTCCCATTGACATGCAGGGAGAAAGATGGAGAATAATTATTTGAGGACGGAGGAGTTTAGCTTTAGAAAGTTTACGTTTTAGAAATGTTTTCCATTTTAGATTCCTGTCATTCAAGAACCAAAGATGGAAACTATTACTAGCTATTTTTATTATTGTTATCATTATTATTATTATTATTATTATTATTAGTTCTGTCATTTATATCTCACAATGAGCATAGCGGGAGCAGAATAAATTCAATAATCTGTTTTTCCTTTTCATCTGCATTGTGTGCCTTGGCTATGCCTTGTCTGTACTGGATTAAGATTTTATTTTAAAATGTAATTAAATTGCAATAAATTTAAAAGAAAGCTGAGCATCTTGTGAGAGATGGTTAACACAATTTTAATGTTAATATTTTATCCAGTGGTGTAAAGTTTCACTATCTTCACTACTTTCTAAAAGACACTCTGAACACCCATCAAATTAAGAAGCAGATTGTCGTGATGTCCCTTATCAAAATGTACCAGGAGACAGTTTTTTGTTGTTGTTATTTTTATAATTTCAATTGATATTATAGATGTATTGCTATATGCACTGACATCACAACATAAGTGGACAGCAATAAAGATCAGATTGAATGAGTCAACTATGGTTAGACTCTGAGTTTGACAAGGACACGTGGGAGAATCTCACCATTTCATCATGTAAGCTACTTGTATATATATATGTTTATTTGGAAATGAGTTTAAGTAATAAAACTTTTATTTCATATCCACATGGCTTCTCCCTTTCCTCTGAGCTGAAATATATTTAATGCTTGATTGATTCACACTACATTTAAATTTGGTGCAAATTTATACAAGCTTTGAAAAAGTGAATGCATTTTTAGAGTTATTAGCTGATCTGCCATCACAAGATACAATCTGCGGTAAGTAGCTGTTTTCTATTTCTTTCATATATTTGTTATCTGTGTTGAAAAGAACACTATGGAGGCTTCAAGACTATTCCTACCTGAGAGATATTTCACTCAAATATTGGTACATATTTACACAAAAAGGAAAAGTGGTTAAAAACGTTCTTCTAAGAGTCAGTAGGACGCAATATTCAGTGCATGATTCAATAAGGACATTTTGATATATTAAACCAATTTTTACTCTATTCTGTTCTTTGTTTCTATGTACCTCTGGGAAAGATCCATTTAATGAAGGAGAATATATTTTTTTCAAGGATTATCTATGCATGTTACCACCATAGAGGATTAATAAGAGCTATTTTTTTCTGTATCTAGAAAAACAGCAAGGTTATTTGTTCTATTTTTTTACTTTCGTTTTCTTCTTAAAATTTGCAATTCCTTTGTTGTTTATTCACAATACTCAACATAGTGAACAGACTCACTAAGTCACAAAAGTTAAATCTTCTCGACAAATAGATTTTTTTCATGCGTCTTATAATAATGCTATACCATGTCGAGTGGAGACAGCTCTCAATAAATCCAGACCCCAGATTTGGTGCCACACAATCTGATGTAACCATGTGCCCACTACAGCATACAAACAAAAAGGACCGTGTTCACAAAACCTCCAGCAATAGTAGATATATTTAAACACTGTAAACAACGTTTCGACTCCTATAAATGTGCTTTTGCCGGATGTTACTTGTTCATTGGTTCATCTATAACAAGGCAAAGGCGTATGTTTAAATCTATAATTGCCTATACTTTACTCTATAAGAAGTCTAGGGAAAAGAGTGCTCCATGGATAAGTCAGATGGGCATATTTAAGAGCTAGCCTATTTCATTTTTTCTTAGGAGTCAAGCAAACGTTCTACACAGTATTCTCTGATGCTCCAAAAGGTTTGTATCTGGTAATAATAATTTTAAGAACCCCTGACTAATGGGATTTGTCAAGGCATGTTTTGTACAAGGTATTAAGTGCTTGAAGTGAATTCAGATTCCAGTGCACAACCTATTCAGAAAAAGACTAAATTAAACCACTAATATATTCAAAGATGAAGTCTAAATGAAACATTTGCAACTGTACCATTATTTTTATTGAATAATATATTTCAATATACACAATTCACAATCCCAGCGTCTTGGAAACAAATGTAACGAAAGGGAATCGAAAGTATATGAGCGACAAAATATGAATGCCCTATCAAAATCGCATTATGCAGAAAACATAAATATTTGGATTTGGTTTGAAATTATACTGTTGAGCTACGGTGGAGGAAATCAGCAGCGTGGAATCCATGACTGCCCAGCTTAACGGAACCTCCGAAAAATGCACATTGATTTGGACCCCATGGATTGACTACATAGCAGGTAGAGAGGCCCATTGAGATTCACTGACCACCTCGCAACAAACTCACCTTAGGGCACATCACTAAAATTTGCGGGTGGACCCCCTTCCCCCTAGAGGAGAGACAAGGGGCTAGGTTGAGAGAGCATAGGATACCAGGAACCATGAGCACAAGGGTATGAGGTAATTGAAGGAAGGAAAGACACAGCCTAGGAAGACACTAGAGTTCACCATCCCCAGACATAAATAATTATCAGCGGTTTGGCATGAATGGAAAATGGAGTGGAGAGGATAAGGGGCTATTTAATAACAAATTCAAATAATTCAATATTATTTTGTTTTCCTTTCATCCAATCGTCTTCCAGTGTTCCCCCCTATTCTATTATAACGTAAGACATAAACAGTTTTAGAACCGACCGGAGTTTCAATAGAGGATTAGTCAGGTCGACCCGTAGTTAACAACGAAAACCGGGAAATCACGTTTCAATGCAGGGCGATACCAACCAATTGTATGCCAACTGGAGCATTGGGAGCCAGAGTAATACTAAGATAAGACCTTGATATATTTATCTAGGAGAACAGTTGCATTTGTTTCTGTGCCCGAATGAGGTTATATTATTGAAGTTCAAAGGGTGTGATTTATGGAAACATTTTGAAAATGGGTCACTCTCATGGCTCTGGTAAAATAGGATGCATATTAAACTCTGCTCAATTTTCTTGATGTAAAACATTGTACATTTTCACTTTCTGTTCTGCGATTAAGCTCGGTGTGAAAATCTTAAATACATAAAGATTGTAAAAAAAAAAAAAAAATTATACTGTTTGGAGTATTATCAGAGTAATATACTAAACCAGGAATTATCAGGAATTAATCAGGGAATTTCATTTTTTTTTTTTGTGAAAATAGCTGAGCTTGAAAAAAGCACAGTTTCCAATTTGGTTATTTTACCTAAAATGTAAATGTAGAACAGTCAGTACTAGACCAATATTGTATGAATTAAAATAATATGACTTGCTGGTTGTGAAAAAGAGACCTATTCGTTATCTGTTCTTGCCAAAGTTACTGATACATTCTAACATTTACTTTGAAATAACTTGTTGAATATAATTGATTAAAATAGTTGCACCAGCTCTGTTCACATACCTGTTTCCACGGATACTTCATATGCATGCCTAAATGACAAGCGGAACTATTTATGCCTAGGCCCTGGGGCCTTATAATACAACGGAGGGATCAGACATAGGAAAATAGCCCTGAAAGCCATTCATGGTGACAGAGGATTTCACTACTAATCCTTCTATTTGCACCGAGACTTGACTTGCAATATATATATGTATATAAATGTAGTGAAAGAGAAATAATATATGTATCACCTTTGTGCAGTCAGGGGCCCTAATCTTGGGCAGAATTGTTGCGCACTTTCTCCTGATCTCCCTGAGATTAGTGGGAGTTTTGCTACTGAATGTAAAATGCTGCCGTTTTAAAGACAGCAGCTGAAATAGTTGCCACAGGGGACTGCAAAACCCACTAAACCCTTACATTGCACGGAATATTACCCCTACACTACACTACCCTAAACATTAACTCCTACACTACATATTAACCTCTACATTACCCTAAACATTAACTCCTACACTCAATATTAACCTCTACATTACCCTAAACATTAACTCCTACACTACATATTAACCTCTACATTACCCTAAACATTAACTCCTACACTACATATTAACCTCTACATTACCCTAAACATTAACTCCTACACTCAATATTAACCTCTACACTAAACATTAACTCCTACACTACATATTAACCTCTACACTACCTTAAACAGTAACCCCTACACTACATATTAACCTCTACACTACCCTAAACATTAACTCCTACACTAAATATTAACCTCTACACTACCCTAAACATAAACTCCTACACTAAATATTTACCTCTACACTACCCTAAACATTAACTCCTACACTACATATTTACCTCTACACTTCACAAAAGAAAGAAAGAAAGAAAGAAAGAAAGAAAGAAAGAAAGAAAGAAAGAAAGAAAGAAAGAAAGAAAGAAAGAAAGAAAGAAAATGAAAGAAAGGAAATTGTAAAAAGAAAGAAAAAGAACAAAATAATACTTATTCTTCTTCTCACATTTTATATCATATTGTAATCAATATGAATGGCTAAGCAGTTTGTAAGCATATAAAGTCAGTGAACTCTGAAATAATGCAAATCCATTTGCCTGTGTGCTACTACAGTAAGTGACGCTAATATGTTGTGATGCTAGCACAGTAATTTTAATCACTTGGGAGACTATTGTGACACATGTCCTATCCTCACAGCTAATTAACAGCAAGGTTTGTGAGAATTACAAAGTGTGGAAATTTAATTTATCACCTACAATAATAAATCCCAATATTATTGTGCAGTTAGTTCAGACAATCATACTTCTCTACGTCAGTTTGAACGGAAGGGGAGAATGAGATGCAGAATTTCCATTAAACTAGAGCTAATCAAATATAAAGCACAGAGATGCATATTTGGGTGCCCAGATCTGCACAGCTTGGATAGGTGTAATTTGGGTCTAACAAGTAGCCAATGAGGAGCGGACTATAGAACTAACATTATATGCTATGTTTAACTGATAACTGATTTTTACTATTTCTGTCTGCTGTTCCAAAGACAGATGAATAATTATCTAAACTAAACTACAACACTAATTTAAAACTTGTGTTTTTAAAACGGTTTTACTTTTTACTTCCAAACGGCACATGATTTGTTTATTTTGTTGTGCAATAAATAATTCTTTGTTAAAGCGGCACTGTCATGGCCGCATCCGTGTTTTTTTTTAACCCACCTACCGATTGTAATACATCTAATAGCCAACCTGGTCGCCCCCAAATGCCCATAAGTCCCCTATACTACCTATATTTAATGTTTATTTTCTGCCCGGACCTAGGTCCTGGGCGCTGACATCTTTGTGTGGGTAGATAAAGTCCCTGTGGGACACGTCATCTGCCCACACTAGATAGCGCTGTGAAATTCCTGCGCATGCCAAGTTCGGCATTCGGACGAGAATTTCGACTATTCATTAATTCATCAGAAAGATGAATGAATGAATAGAAATATAAAAAGAAAAAACAAAGACAGAATGTCAGTGTTCATTTGTTCGTTCATTTATTTAAGGAGGGATCTGCTATGCCGCAAGTAGGGGTATGTCTACTAAAAAGTGGGCAGCCTGGTGCTGCTCACTATTATGAACCCCCCTATCTATTAACTAGCCACCCTTATCTATTAAAAAAGCCCCCCACCTATCTATTTACTAGCGGAGGGGACATAGTGTCCCCTTCAAGCCCCCATCTGTGCCCTGTGAGTGCAGGCTATGCCTGCTGGTGGGGACCCTAAATGACAATGACGGGGGACCTATTGTCCCCCGCCCCGGGCCCCCATGCATGAGCGGCAGGTGGGGACCATAAATGGCAAGGGGGGCCTATTGCCCCCTGGCGCCCACCCATGAGCGGCGGGTGGGGACCCTACAGCAAAATAGGGGGGTGACCTATTGCCCCCCCCCCCCAGCCCCTACCCATGAGCAGTGGGTGGGGGCTTTAAATGTAAAAAAAAACCTGAGGGGGATGACTAGGGGTCCTAGTCACCCCCCAAAACATAAATATATTTCTACCTACCCCCTCACCCTAAAAATAGTGAGGGGGGACAATAAAAATAAGTCCCTGTAAATAAAAATAAATACTTACCATTTGAAGTCTTCTTTTTTCTAAAATCTTCTTTTTTCAACCCCAAATATGGCCAAATTAAAAACCATAAAGCCCGTAGAATTTATAAAGACCCGAGCACAAAATATTATATATATATATATATATATATATAAAAAATATAAATATATATAATATATAATGTAAAATGACTCAGAACACTGTGATTGGTTGAATTCCAAGCCAACCAATCAGAGTCAAATCACACAGCATGGGAAAATTCCAAAGAACTTTCCCACGCTGTGTAAAATTACTCAAAGCACTCTGATTGGTTGGATTCTAAACCAACCAATAAGAGTGGTCTGATAGGTAAATAGTAAATAGTAAATAGAGCCAATCAGGTAAGGCTCACTATTTACCTATCAGAGCACTCTTGTTGGTTGGCTTAAACCAACCAATCAGAGCCCTCTGAGACAAATTGCAGGGCATGGGAAGGCTCATAAGCCTTTTGCCGCCCTGCGAAGCTTAGTCTGCGTGGTGCCCTCGCTGGGTGAACTTGGATTCTTTTTTTTAGCGTCAGGATTATTTTTTGTCAGCGTTTTTTTTTCCAGTAATTTTTTTTTGCGTTCGGGTCTTTTATTATTTTATAAATGCGACGGGCTTTATGGTTTTTAATTTGACCTTTTGGGGGGCTGAAAACAGAAGAATTTAGAAAAAAGAAGACTTCAAATGGTAAGTATTAATTCTTATTTACAGGGACTGAGTGAGGGGTTAAGTAGAAATGTATTTTTTGGGGGGTTGTCTAGGGGCTTGGGGACCCCTAGTCACCCCCCAGGTTGTTTTTTTTACATTTAGAGCCCCCACCCACTGCTCATGGATGGCGGCCGGGTGGGGGGGTGGCAATAGGTCCTTCCCCTGATTTTCATGTAGGGTCCCCACCAGCCGCTCATGGGTGGGGGCCGGGGGAAGGACAATAGGTCCTGCCCCCATTGTCATATAGGGCCCCCACACTATGTCCCCCCCATTAATTTTTTAAAGGGGCACTTTATTAGAGGCGTGAGGGGGTCTTCTTTACAATAGTGAGCAGCCACTGGCTGCTCACTGTTTAGTATACATGCCCCTACTCGCGATATAGCGAGTAGGGGCAGATTAATTACTAATACTAAGTAATTTTTACTTAGTATTAATAAAGTTGTCTGAAAGACCAGTTTTGGTATTTCAGCCTTGTAGTAGATAGCGCCCTAATACCTTGGGAATTAGGGAACTATTTACTATGCGGCTGCAAGATGCACGAATAGGATGGCAATTTTATTAATTCCAATGAAATTCCAATCTGAACAGAAACTACCAAATGCCATTCTAACATGAATGAACAAACTGACAGTGCCACTTTAAGGATGATTCTCACTTTTAAATTCACATTTTTATTTAGAAGGACCACAAACGTCATCCAGACCACTTCATCTCAATGCTACTCATATAATGAATAAGCTACACATAGCATGCATTACTATTTTTGTTAATTAAATGTATTCTCATTATGATTTTGGAATATATCACCAAGTAGAGTTCACCTTGCCCAAAATGTACAGTCAACAAGTTATGCTTAAAGAAAACAAAAAATACAATTCTATGTTCACAACTGTAATCCCCTTTAATGAAGATTGAAAGGGACTAATAAATATGCTGTAATTATTAAATAAGAAATAAGATATATATATATATATATATATATATATATATATATATATATATATATATATGTGTTGGGGATGTTGGGGGTCAGCAGTCATGAAGCAACAATGTTGTTCTATGAAAATGTTTTTTTGTGAGACCTACATAAACTTAAACCTTGCTTATTTGGCCCATTTTAGCCTTTGACATCATTAAACTTTACATTAACTACAATTTATTATATAGCATCAACACATTCCTCAGCAATAAGTTGTATGGACCGTGGCCTGGCATTCCATAAGGAGGTGGAAACCCTGGAGAAGTCCTGCAGGTTCGAGTCTCAGGTGCCGGTGCAAGAACCGTATCCTAAATGAAACAGAAGGCTAGTGTAGAGACGTTAGGTAGATGCATCTGGCAGGTGCCGGTGCAAGAACCGTATCCTAAATGAAACAGAAGGCTAGTGTAGAGACGTTAGGTAGATGCATCTGGCAGAGATGTTCATTATGAACTGTAGAGGGGCGATATAGGCAGATATAGGTTACAATAATCAAGGTGGGAAACTATTAAAGCATGGACAAGCATCTTGTGTCCTGAGTGAGATATGTTTTTAGGGTGAAAGGGACAGGATTTGGGGATAGATTTTTTTGTAAGGGCTAAAGGAGATGTCAGAGTCAAAGTGCACACCAAGGCAGCGTGCTTGCATGGTTAATGGTAAGGGCAAGGTCCATTGACCTTAAAGGGACACTCCAGACCCCTAAAGCACTTTAGCTTGCTGAAAAGCTTTTTATGTGTGAAGAGTGTGTCCTCTTTTTTAATTTTACAAAAAGCACAGATTTCAATTGAAGTTGAAACTTTCATAAATCAGCCTGGTTACACCCCCATTGGCTTTAATCCCTTAAGGACCAAACTTCTGGAGTAAAAGGGAATCATGACATGTCACACATGTCATGTGTACTTAAGGGGTTAAAGCAGACAACAGGTAATGTTACTTCCTGGTTTGGTTAGCTCAGTGGACCTAAACTCAAGAGGCAGCAACTACTCAGATCGCCTGCCTTGCAAAGACTTCTCATTGAGCTACATTAGAAAGTCTATGATTGGACAACCACAGAAAGTCTCGGCAGGGTTAGAAGGGGAGGGCTACCGAAGGATGCAGACAAGAGAACTGCAGGTTTTGCTAGCTGTTTTTATATATACACCCAGTGAAAAAATGCACAATTAAATGCATGCATGTATTGATTTGGGACATATCTATTAAACACTGATTTTTATTTATTTTGTATTTGGACACAGACATAGCTTTAGAGACTTTAGAGACAGCAAAGACAAGGAGTTCGGTCTTCGATGATGATAATAGGCAAGTTTCTATATAATCATTGGAATATTTTGACAAGGATATAATGCCTACATTTATGATGAAATTTGTCTTGGTATTTCTGTTCTGGTACGGTAAGTTAAGGTATGTAAGTCATTAGTTGGCATAAGAAGTAGAAAAAAATACAAAACATACAAATGAAAGCTGACAGGCCCAAACAAAGAAATGCCATGTTTTGCTGGGAAAAAAAAATGTTTAAGAAATAATTAGAGTGAGACAGTCAGACAGATAGAATAAATTCACACCTACTCTAACAGAAGTATGTGTCAAAGTGAAGCCAAAATATATACTATTAAAACCAAACATTCAAAATTCTCAGAGGAAAAAAAGAAGCCAATGATAAAACACAACAATGACATCGGTATTAAAGAATACCTATTATTTTTGTATTATTATTTAAAATGCAAGCTGAAACATATCACAGCCTATGCAAGTATTATTTTGTAATACATACATATAAGCAATACCTTATTTCAGTGCATATCCTTGCTTACTCGTGCCTTATGGGGCAGCCATCTTTAAATCCTCTTTAGTCAAAATCACCACATAAATAACCAAAGCCCATAGAGGTACTGATCCCTAGTGTGCACTCACAACTGAAGACGGAATGTTGTACAAGTGTTGAGCATTCCAAAAAAATCCACTGTGTCCGTTTCTGCTGCATGTGGTGCTTCTGAATAAAAGACGACTTAAAGATGGCCGCCCTCCAGAGCAAGGCTAAGCTAGAAGATTTTCTTTGCAGAGAGGTACTAGTTAACATGTACCCATTTCAAAATAATTAACACAAGTCATATAATACCCACACTATTTTATTTTCAATATTAATCAAAAATAATTAAAGTTTTCCTTTAAAATTGCATAAAGTTAAAACCATAAAAACGGGCTACAATGCAAATTAGCAGAATCTTTCACAAAAGTGTGATTCAAAGTGAATTTTAAATTGTAAAATCTGATTTTTTTCAGTGCAGTTATTTTGATCTAAAAGGAACATTATAAAATTAGGAATACAAACATGCATTTCAAACGCTATAGAGCCCATATCTCTAGTTAAATTCAGGGCACCCCAGTTCCTGTAAACCTGTAAAAAATTACATTTACTCACCTATTTCCACCACTGAGACTCCATTGGCGCTGCTCACCTCTCTGCCAGTCTCCAGTGACATAATTGGGGAGGCATGGCTTCTTCATTGTTAATCAAATCCAATGTTCCTCATGAAGAGCACTGCGTACATAATACGCATACGCTGCGAGTGTTGTGCATGCATCCACTGCTTCTCATTGTAAAAAAAATGTAATCAATTGCTTCCCTATGACCGTCTGCATCACGTGACTGAGTTTTACTCTGTCAGTGCAGTGGGAGCAACTCCTGTGGCTGTCAGTAGGACAGCAACCAAAGGTGGATTTAAAGGGTCACTCCAGACCACTAAAGCAACTTAGCTTGCTGCAAAATGTTATGTGTTAAGAGTGTGTCCTCTTTTTTATTTTTGCAAAAAGTACAGATTTCAAAAGAAATCATCACTTTTAAAATTAACTTAAGTTACATCCCCTGGGGTTTCAGTCTAAAACCTGGTCCTGTTACTTCCTGGTTTCATTAGCTCTATGCAGCTGACCTCAAGAGACAGCAATTGCCCAGAGCACCTGACATCTCATTGAGCTGCATTGGAAAATTTGTGATTGGACAGCCACAGAAAGTCTGGGCGGGTTTAGAAGGGGAGAGTTTGCAAAGGCGGCAGACAAGAGATATGCAGGTTTTGCAAGCTATTTTTTATATATAAACCCAATGGAAAAATACATAATTAAATGCATGCAAAAGATTTTTATTTATTTTGTAATTGGACAGTAAAGCGTCCCTTTAACCCTGAATTATTGCAATTTCTAATGTTTTACAAGTGCAGGGTTAAAATGGCAAGGCCACTGCTCCCAGACCACGTCATTAGGATGGATGCATGATGCAGCATGAGGGAGTAATAGGCTGGAACGTTGCCATTATATCACAGCCTGAGGGCTGCTTACTACTAACCGTTGTGGCTCAGCCATCGACAGACTAAAAAGAAAAAAAAAAAAACTGAAACAAAATGTCAGAAAATATATATCACAGTATTAACTGTCTTTAGGTAATCAGTCCTGAACTTTTAAGGTGCAAATAAATAAATAAAGAAGCTGTAAATATTGATTTCCAGGTAAAATATGTGTGTCACAGTTTATACGTTATGCAGTATGACAGCACAGACTTCAACTGCGAAAATGTATTTCTCTTCCTTTATTATACCACACTGTGATGTATAATAAAGTATCAGAAATATATTTTCCCGGCTGAAGCCTGCTCTCTCTTACTAAATTGAATATAAGGGATTGGCGGTTTCAGTGATCGCGGACCTTCTGGGTATAAAAAGTTGTCTATCTGCAAGAGCGAGGTTCTATATAATTTTCAAACTTCCTGTGTTAGAGATGTTAAGGACATGCAGTGAACACACTTGAGTTAAATATATTTGACGTGAAATAATGCATTATTTGGTGAACTTGACATTTGAAGAATATGAAACTATAAAAATGACAGCGTTTATTGCACATAACACAGGGCAGAATTCTCCAAATGTAACTTACACAATCAAAAAGTTTTACATTTTTACTGTGTTCAATAAGGTTTTTTTTTTGCTAAAACCCGCATTGTGGAATATTGATAACAGAACTCTTAGTTTTAAACCAAAAGAGCCATAAGAAAAATTCTACATTTCCCCTATTTTCTTGTCTTGTTATTTTGGCTAAAAATATGCAATTTCCTTCTTACTTCCCTAAGATTCCTCATTTACAGGGTTATTCACTAGAGGTGAAAGTGAATGTAATGTGAATTCCATTTTTCCTATGCTTGACAAAGCTTGTTAAAAAGATGAAGCTATCACTGTCAAGCTTTGTCAAGTCCTCAGCTCGGTGACGACAGAGTGGAAAAAGGCTTTGTCTACGGAGGATCTGAAGGCCTCACAGAATTCGCCATAATCATCAGCATTTTATCTCAGAATACAGTTCTGACGTCAGCTCCTTGCAGCTGTAGAGCCAGGAGGTAATGTGGATGCAAGGAACATGTTCAGGTGGGTAAAACTCAACTTCCCTTCACCCTTTGGCCCCCTCACTGCAAGCTGCAAAATATACAAACACCCCTATAAGGTGACAGAATTGCTTTGAAGGGTTATGTGGCGCACCGCCTTTACCCTGACTGGTTACCTCCGGCAAGCACGCTCCCTAGCTATTTCCGGGACACCATAAGCACTTCCAGCCCCTACCCACCGCAGCTTGGCTGGGGTCTCGACGTTTCTTCCCACCTCGGGTCTCAACGTTTCTTCGGGTCCTTAAACCAGCTCCCAGTGGTCAGAGCTCTCCTCAAGAGAGTATAGCTGTTAGAGTGATTATAGCTATATAGCCTTCCCCCCACACATTAGCCGAGACTTAATGTTGGGAGTGTACTGAACTGACTTTATTGGGACAGGTACAGCCAATTTATACACAGACCCCAGCATTATCTTCACCACAAGCCCTTCCCAGGAATCTCTGGGCCTGGGAGATAATCGTGTTAAAGACTGGTAAGCTAATTATCTCCCAGGAACAGAGAGGCAAACATAAAGTTATTGTGGCGAAACCAGCCTCGCCACTGGGCATTGGACAAGACTGATTGCCAGCCTCCTGCCCTGTGACTATGGCCCCATGTTAAAATGCTTGATTTTCCCCCTGCAAAGACCCGAAAGCCGGGTCATTCTGTACTTTCCCTATGTAAGCAGTGTTACCCCAGATAGCTATGCCATGGAGCCCATTCGTATAACAAAAGACTATGTGAAAGACTTTGGCTCCATGGCAATTGAACTGTAGGTATGTGATCTGAGCGCCATTCAGTCATAATGAATGTATATGTTTTATGCAATAGCTGCACAGTTATATATTTTTATGTATTTTATTGTATTTTGCTACCATGTGGCTAATGGAGTTTTGCCTCTGTCCTTGGGGATAATTGGATTACTTCCCAATTATCTCCAGGATAGAAGACTCTGTGGAACTGGTTTTGGGCAGAAAAGCCATGCTTCATTTGGTCAAATAGGACTTTCCCTTAACTTTTTAACCCCTGCATGGAATTGGCTGAATTTTGACTATGTTTATAATTAAAGTGTGCTGAGTTTATGTTTGTGGCATGTATATTTTGGAAGTTATTAATATTTGGTAAAAACTGTATTTCTCTGCCTGTGATAATTATATTAACCATTGTGTTCAGTAATCATATCACAGGCAGAGGGGAGGATTTTGTATTGGAGTGTCTGTGTGTATTGTACGGATTGATTGGTTGTTCTGTAAAACCCTGTAGGCAGTACTAAGTTTGTGGATTGGGAATAAAAGAGGCTGTATGTGCCAGTACAGTCAGTTCTGCTTCACCTCAAAATGAAGTGTCGTCTCGTTATTGGTGGAATTGGATTGTATGCTGATTGCCAGGAGTGTAAGCTGATTGTATGCTTTTCCTGTTCAGCTGTTTACAGCATTCATATGCTTGAGAGCATTCATATGCATCTCCTGTTCGATGGTTGTAGTGTCTGCTGCAGTGCTTTTAGTCCTCAGGAAGTGCTAGGAGCATCCTTCAACGGAGTTACCCAGTCGGGGTGTCAGGTCATCCATTACAGTTATAAAACATAAAAATACCCAAAAACATTATAAAAACATACAATAACCCCACAAATTATACAACTTTAAATGGCCCTGATCTGAGCACCCACATTCTCCAAATAGCGCTCAGATCCATGCAGTGTAGGGGAAACGCCAGCGTGTTAAAGTTCTGACCGGCAGCACATGTGGTCCTATGCCCAAAACAGTTCCAGGGCATTTGGTGCTTTGGCTGGTCACCTTTCAGGAGCTCCTGCGGCCGCAATATTGGGGGCTCCGCCCTGGTCTCTGGTACCATTTGTTCCCCTTGGTCTCAGACACCTTCCCTCCAAAAAGCGCTCTTCTGGCAGGTTGCAAAAGTCGTTCAAAATCCCAGACCAAGTTGTCTGGGAGCCACACGGTCACCTCATGCCGAAAACAGTTCCAGAAGATTTTCGTCTAAGTCCTGCTGAGGTAACCGGGAACCCACAAAGTCCTCATGCCGATTTTAGTTCCATGACGGTCGCAGCTAAGTAACACTGAGGACAATTCATGGGTTTCTTCATGCGGATGGCCGCCAGGGAGCTAGTGTTAGGTTACATTCGAATGAAGGGAAAGTGCCGAACAAGGGGCACCCAGGGAAAGTTGTTAATGGTGGCTGGGGAGATTTAACTCCCAAACAGGGTTTTTGGATACTGCCCAGAGTCATTGGGCAGGAGGCTAGCTAGCAGGCTCCTCCAGGAGCTTGTGGCATAGGCACTGTGACAAACTACCCTTTTTAAGGGAGTTTTCCATGAGTTTTTGGAGGGGCCTGCTTGCCAGCCTCCTGCCCTGCGACTATGGCCCCTGAGGTGTACTGCCTTTTAACCCCTTAAGGACCAAACTTTTGGAATAAAAGGGAATCATGACATGTCACACATGTCATGTTTCCTTAAGGGGTTAAAAAGTCTATTTGGGCTTATTGGATTTTAAAACACATTTTCTGCCCCTTTAAGTCCATGGGAAAATGTGCCTCTTCCCCTCACCCTTTTTCCTGTCCTATTGTTTCTTCAGCAGGGCGTTGTCCCAGGAACACTGCCAGACCAGTTTAAACTGGCTGCGTTGTCCCTCCTCAATCTCCTATCAGCCCTTGCTATTTTCTGACCTCACCCTACTATACTGCACTCTTAACATTCAAAATAGACTGGCTGCACAGCCAAAATCTGTGGAACTATTTTGGGCATGAAAGCCATGCTTGCGGTCGGTCAAATGTGACTTCCATAAAACTTTTGAACCCCTGCTCTGACCTGGGTGATTTTTGGATATGTTGTTCATCTAGATCAGGGCTTTCCAGAGATGTGGGGATATGTTTTTGTTTTGGGGTGTTTCTGGACTATGGGTAAAACTGGATATTTTCTGCCTGTGGTAATTGAGTTAGTCCATTGTGTTTGGTAATTGTATCACAGGCAGAGGGGAGGGTTTGTGTACATTAGCTGGGAGTGTCTGACTGTACTGTACTGTGTTAATTGGCTGTTGTGACTTTGTGTCCTGTGCTCCACAAGGTCCACGTGGGTGGTAACCTTGTGGGGAAAACTGTATATAAGAAATGCCTTTATGCTCATTAAACCAGTTCGACTTCACCCTCAATTTAGAGTCCTATCTCTTATTGGGGGAAACAGCTACAAGGGGTTGCTATGCTCTTAATACTCCCTTGGATAATCACTAAGCTCTTTTAAGAGCTTGTTCCTGCTTCACTCTCTGGGGAAAGAGAGGTTCACCCACTGGAACCTGGAGCCTTGTTGTAGATCCAGGGTGGGTAGGAGACGACGAGACCCCAACCAAGCTGCGGCGGTTCGTTAGGTCTGCGGTGCTTATGGTGTCAAGTGGAGTGCTCATGGAGTCTGAATGGAGTCTGAATGTGCAACATGTCTCTTTAAAAAGCTGCAATTACAGAGATAAACCCCTTAGCTACCAGGTATTTAACTCCACCTTCAGCAGTGTCACTAGCCGCCCCCCCCCAAAAAGGTCTGTACTGGCTAATGACAACTCTCTGCAAAATCAGCATCTGAGGGGGTGGCCGTGACGCCATTGGCTGTCTAGTGCCAGCTTGCAGGCAATGCTGGAATGGTCAGCTCCTTCATGACTCCCATGTCCTGCCCTCAGTACGACTTCCTTATTGAGCTCTCTCATTGTCTGGTGAGGGGGAGTGACATCATTCAACGAGAGGGCTGAGAGAAGAACTTGGAATTGGTAATGGATCAGATGACAATTTGAGGGGGGGGGGCACCTTAGAAAATAATACTTTAACCAAAACCAGTGTTTTATAAAAGCATTGTTTTTTGGACAGAGTAACCCTTTAAAGCAGGGGTCCTCAAACTCCAGCCCCGCAGATGTTGCTGAACTACAACTCCCATGATTCTCTAGCTATCTATGTCATTCAAAGAATCATGGGAGTTGTAGTTCAGCAACATCTGGGTGGGCCGGAGTTGAGGACCCCTGCTTTAAAGAGTCTAACACTAATAGTACTGAGTGAGCTGAACTAAAAGTCAACCTGCATTAGAGGGGCAAAGGTTTAAAAATAATATCAGGAAGTATTACTTTACTGAGAGGGTAGTGGATGCATGGAATAGCCTTCCAGCTGACGTGGTAGAGGTTAACACAGTGAAGGAGTTTTAGCATGCATGTGATAGGCATAAGGCTATCCTAACTATAAGATAAGGCCAGGGACTGATGAAAGCATTTAGAAAACTGGGCAGACTAGATGGGCCGAATGGTTCTTATCTGCCGTCACATTCTATGCTTCTATTAGAATGAGAACACACCCTGGGTGACATATAGTAAGGAAATCCTTACCTGTTTATAGTTTCTCTGACTGTCATCCAGGTTGTCGATTAAAAGCAGGAAGTAAGCGACAATAGTCCTTATTAAGCAGATACATATCTAAAAACATGGCAGAGTATTTATAGTGTAAAAAAATACTGTAACAAGCCTTATCTTTTTCAAATGTTATTGATAATCACCGTGACACTGCAATGATAATATTTATAAAGGGTGATACCAGCCCTGTGTGAGTCTGTCCTGATCATAAGAAATATATCCCTAGTAATCTGTTATTTACTAATGAGAATCTGGTATTTATACCTGGTGATAATTTCACACCTACGGCAGATGAGCAGATCTTTGTAATCCAGACCTAAGATAATTGGATAATTAGAGTTAATTAGTATACGTGCTGAATGCCTGCCCTGTGTTCCGCTCCAGGGTACGTATTTTTGGGAAAGGGTTGGGGTATTATCTAATATATTTTAGCCTGCTACTTTGTGTTTTCAGCAGAGGTTCTCGTTAACCCTTCCATAGATGTGACATTGGGCAGGATTTTATTTTTATATATTTGTTTGTCTGATACTAGCTGTTTCCCTATTATCTTGCTGCAGGTATAGAAAACACACAAATAGCTTCTGTAGTTCGGGGACTCGTCTACCTTGCAGTGGCATGGTTTGATTGACACATATTTCCTTGGAAAAGGTTATTACTGGACCCCCTCCTCTCTGTCTGCTTCCCCTGCGGGATCCCTCTTATTAACCTCACCGATTGTACCTTTGAAAGGCTCTCTCCCTTCCGCTCTCTCCTTCCATGAAAGGGCTGGCAGAGGAGAGGGGAAGGGGGCTCTGTTGATGAAGCTTCATGCTGAGAGTTACAAAGGTCAGAGCCCATCCAGGGCTTGACAGGTGCCAGGAAATCCATCTCCCGCCGTGGATTCAGGCTCAGATGAGGGGTTAGCAGAGGATGACAGATTACTGAGCACCAAGTATACAGAGCTAGCTCTCGTCAGATAGCAGGACATGTGTCCCGATGTAAAACAGGATAGGATCAGCTAACCCCCTGCCCTGAGATTGAGCTTGGCACTACTATTTACTGTAACAACACAGGGCAGTCCTCTCCAATATTAAACACAAAGTAACCATATTTCAATCTGCTTCATAATCTCAAACGTGATTCATCACTGACTTTTTTGTTTTCTTTTAACCCCTTGAGCACACATGCCGGCCTTTTACTTTTAAATCTGTGTCCTTATTGGGTTAAACCCCACGAACAAGAAATGTACCATTGTAGCATTCAATAGGATCCAACATTTCACATATCAGATAATGTCTCGGTAGGTAACATCTGATTTGACAAAAAGACTGCTCTTAATATGCAGGGAAAGCTCTATATTCCGGTGCCCAAAACATCTGGGGTACATCTTCCATAATGCCTTCTCATTCTAAAGGCATGAAAAGCAACATGGGAGTTGTAGTTCTACAACATCTGGGGATCTACCTTTTGGGCACCCCTGCTCTATATTATCTGCCCTTTGGTGTGTTACCCTTTAAACAGGAAGACCAACGGGGTTATTTCCTAAAATGAGATTCAAAGTTATTTTTAGCATAGATGATTTAGAAAACCATTCCAGTTCATCTATCTTGAACCTTAAATTTGAAATATACTTTGGATACGTTCTCACTTCAATAAATAAGCCTGCAAGGGTTTTACTTTGTAAAATCCTAGCAATTATGCTAAACTCGCAGTAATCAATGAGCAGATACCAGTACATTTCTACACTGAACAAAATGATAAACGCAACACTTTTGTTTTTGCCCCCATTTTTCCACCTTACAGTTGTGGCATATCAAGATGCTGATTAGACAGCATGATTATTGCAAAGGTGTGCCTTAGGCTGGCCACAATAAAAGGCCACTCTAAAATTAGCAGTTTTACCCGATGAGAATGATGAGCATGCCGATGAGCTTCCTTGAGACGGTTTCTGACAGTAAGTGCAGAAATTCTTTGGTTATGCAAACCGATTGTTGCAGCAGCTGTCCGGGTGGCTGGTCTCAGACGATCTTGAAGGTGAAGATACTGAATATGGAGGTCCTGGGCTGGTGTGGTTACACGTGGTCTGCGGTTGTGAGGCTGGTTGGATGTACTGCCAAATTCTCGGAAACGTCTAATCAGCATCTTGATATGCCACAACTGTGGATTGTGCATGGATTATCTCGGCAAAGGAGAAGTGCTAACTAACACAGATTTAGACAGATTTGTAAACAATATTTGAGAGAAATAGGCCTTTTGTGTACATAGAAAAAGTCTTAGATCTTTGAGCTCTTGAAAAATGGGGGCAAAACAAAAGTGTTGCCTTTATAATTTTGTTCAGTGTATTTTACATCATTTTAAAATTGTTACAAAAGTTAAGTTATTTAATAATGTGTAACCTAGCACACAATATTTTTTAAAGGCACAGAGAAGAGAAGAGGTATAATAATAATAGTAATAATTATAATTAACAAAAGTAAAAGGAAAACAGAAAAAGAAGATAAAGCAGAGATGTTGTAACAGGTTAAGTTAGCTTTCCAGAGCGTCTGATATAAATGGGAACTTAGAAGCCTGATGAGAGTCTAATCAGATTTCCAAATTTTAGTTTTATTACGTCCAAAACGTATGAAAGTGACCCCAATTATCCTTCTTTCAGCTTCGTGAAAATGGGGCACTCCACTCCTTCATTTTTATGTTTTCTATATTATTTTCAAATGCAATCTCTGAACTATATATTTCTTCGGCCACGCTGCATTGAGTCCATCACACAAGATGATTTTTCCCATTTTTATAGAAAGTACAGACTATTACTTTTTTTTACCCCTTAGTATATTTCTCGGACTCTATGTTCCCACTAAAGATTGTCCTGTTAAACAGCTACTGTTTCTATTTAACCTTATCTCACATCCGTCAGGACTACGGAGTGTTCAATAAAATATGTTTCAATTACTTTGCTTCCCAATGCCAAAAGTCTATTTGTAAAAATAAAAAAAATTAATAAAATTTAAGGATACTTTTTTTACAGAGATGAATAACTCAGTTCACCCATTGTGTACTCATAAGCCCAAAGCAGTGATATATCTAGCTCAATCATTTTTTACCGATAGGTCAGTACTCCAAAATCGGGCCCTACGTAATTTTTGTAGACCTCTGGTAAAGATGCATATCCTATTCTTCAGGGCCCAGACAGTAAGTGTATATTTGAAAGAATATTTAGCAAAATGTATTTTACTGGCAATAATATGACGCTTGAAGAAGGGGTTATTAAAGTACTGTTCCGAATAGGTCACTAAGCTAATACCTTGGATATATTTGATATCCCTGTAATAAAATGTTAAGAACACATGGCCTATATCTTTGTTTCCATTGCTAAAATCACTTTGTAAGCAAATCTGCGTCATGCTGACTTTACCTATTGCTTTACTCGAAAACCTGCTATTTAATCAATGCTGGATAGCTCCCAAGTCTCCTTCCTCTGTTGTTGTCAGTATGCCGCCATTAATCTTATAGCTTGCCTTTGTGTTTTTTTATTTCCTCATTGTGTTATTTTGCGCGTGTGGGCATTAATTTTTGAATATTTTCAATTCTCTAAATCCATGAAAAAACAAATATTGCTTCTCTCTTGACTGTAACCCATTGGCTAGGCTAAAGTGGATGCAACGCACAAAGGTACAGAATCTGGTAATTATAGAACTGGTAGTACTAATGTTTCCGACTGAGACTGTTGGCATTGTTGCAATTTTTTAAGGTTTTTTTTTTTTCTTATATACTGATCCATATTGTAAGCGGTGAAGGCAATTAGTTTCATTTTTTTCTGTCAATGGTGAATGGTGTTGTAAATACATTAAAGCAAAATGTCCTTTTCCACACTGTCAGTTTTTAGCTCTGTATGAGCTACATCAATGCTATTTTTATTGAAGAAAAACACTATGGGATATGTGCTCTGTCAGCTTAGCAAAGAATTATGGGGTGATAGTCTGGGGAGAGGTGCAGTACAACAAGGTTAAGAAAGTGCTGTAAAGTATCAAAAACTTCGCTCATTAAAATTCCTGAACAGTTATTGAGCAAACTAAGTTGCCATGAGATTAAGCCATATTGGGGGTTATTCTCATAACCAGTTAGCGCAAATTAGACTGAAGTGGCTTAGTGAATAATTCTCAGTGGCTCAGATATTTCTGTCATAAAAATAAGTATTTTAGTACCATTCACACAGGTATCCAAGCTTCAGTGAATTAATAGCCCACATGTCTACTTTCTATATTTGCTAATGTTCTTGCAATATATAATAATCATAGACCTACCTTAAATACAAAACCATTCTGTGTCCCTTTGAGTTTTATAATCCATATTGTTTTTTTGTTTTTTAAGTGAAAAGAGAGAAAAAATATTTGAAAGCAAAACATTATACGAAGCTACAGTCCAGCTCTTTCAAAGACTGTTATTTACTTTTTTAAATGTTTGACACTTTATTGAGTATTGCCAATAATAAGAAACATCTGTTTATTAAACACAGCTCATTAGCCGCACAAGAGCTTTGGAAAGTAAGCGAGTATAAGCCTTCTGCTAGCAGTATAGTAACATAAAGTTTTACAGTTTGGGAGTTTCAGAAGAGGAGGTATAATTTTAATTGGTATACAGAGATAACTTTATACATGTTGTAGCCCATTCAGGACCATAGACAGCAGCAGGTCAGATAAGACAGTAATCCTGATTCAAAGAAACTTTGTCAGAAAAAAAAAATGGAATCTGTTATAAACCCTTAGAATTAGATGATTACTTTTGAAATAAAGAAAAGGGATGCTTGAATCGGCATGACTTACAGCAAGCTCATCACTGATGTAAATGCAGTACAAGCATAATGTACAGATCTATATATTAATGACACAAGCAGGGTTAGTTCAAATATTTAAAAGTGCTAAGTTTCTGGTGAATTTCGTAGAATGAAGAAGGCAGGGTAAACAACCCAAACCAGAGTCTCTATATTCCAGTGCAATGAAATGTATATACAATTAGATTAGTGGGGGGTAGTGAGGAGTTTAAGAACTTCTTGGGAATTGTTAGGTGTGAAACAAGGCAAAAAAAAAAAAAAACAGTACAAGAGGTATATAGTGTAGAATGACTCATGTAAGTGGAAGATAAAGAAGAGGAGATATATTTATGTAGAGCTATCAGTTAGCTCTACTTATGTGCACCTCGGCAGTATAATACTTGGTATGTGAGGTAGAATAGATCATTTTATAGAACTGCACTCACACTATGTGGAGCCCCCTAACTGCTTCCAAAAAACAGCATAAGGCACAATCGCTGTTCTAGGATCTTGTTAAAAGGTTCTTAATATTGTAAATGTGAAGAAAAGCAGAAATAAAATATAGTGCTCATTGAAGATATACAAAGTATAGTAGAAATATTGGAGAGGTACTTTTGTAGAGCAAACTGTTTTGCTCAATCCTTAGGGTGTAGGGGGTATGATAGCCACCAAAGAAGTGGATGTGCACATTGCAAACAAAAATCAGAATGGTCCAGGAATGTTGTAAAATTCACTAATTTATTGAAAAACTTAAAAAATAAGACGAAAAATGAAGAAAAAAAGAGAAGTACCAGTAATGTGTTTCACCTGTAGCAAGGTTTTTTCAAAGTGTTCATTGACTAATTTAGTGAATGACTCTGATACTCATAGTATAAGTTGGGTATTTTATTTTTATTTTCATTATAATTAGCTTTGCTCCATAAGCCCATGTTTTGTCTACTACCGCCGAAAATGCAGTGTCTCCCCTAATACTCCAGAAATACTGCTGTACACAATATCACTTGGGTTTTAGGAGTTGCTATTCAGCTACTAGCCCTTCTAATATGGAAATGTGACAATAACTCCCAGAGATCCTTGCTATGCCCATTAAGCATTGCCTATGTCAGGGGGTAGGCATCATTCGGCACTTCAGATGTTGTAGACTACATCTCTTATAATGCACTTACATCCATAATGCTAGAAAAGCATCACGGGAGATGTTTTTAGCAAAGCAACAGGGGAGATGTAGTACACAGCATCTGGAGTGCTGAAGGTTACCTACCTTATATGGTATATGGTATTATCTCAGCAGAGCTGTAGAATGTTAAATGAAACAAGTGATTTCCTGATTTGGTGGGAATTTACTTCCAATGCTGCACAGTTTGGGGATGTGTAGCAAATACTGGGACTTCAAATGTGAGTATCTAAACTAAATAATGCATTAAAAAGGTAACAGGTCAAACTCAGCCCTGGAGTAAGACTTGAATAAGACTCATTTTATTGTTTCATGGGTAGGCACGTCCGCTCTATTTTTGTTTCTTCATTGAACCAACACTCATGCGTGATAGCAACACAGCAAGAAAGGAACAGGTGACACATATACTACACTATGTCACAAAAAATAATACGCTTGGAAATAAAGATTTATTGGTTGAAATTTTACTCTTAGTTCTGGGGCCGGCGACAGTGCAGATGTTTGCTAACCTCTTTTTGTCTCCTGTAATTAATGGAAGCCCCAAAATGCTATTGTGTTATTCTGACATATGTAGCACAAACAGTCCTTAATCTACATTGGTCAAACACGTCGGATGGGACCCAGTAACCTTTCATAGTTGATAATATCCATATATGCCAGTATTGCAAGCTGCTGGTGAATGCGGCTGATGCTAGGCCTGTGCTTAAATTTAAAACATTCTATACATAAATGACATTTAAATAAAATTAAATATAAACTGAAACATTGACAAATTTAAAAAACTGAAAAATAGACAGACAGACAGACAGACAGATAGACAGACAGATAGATAGATAGATAGATAGATAGACAGATAGATAGATAGATAGATAGATAGATAGATAGATAGATAGATAAATCCAGCTGTAGATTGTGTTGGTATATGTGTATTTAATCTAAGCAGCAGTAGTTCTTTATATGTTAAATAGGTTGTGCTGCTGTCATCATATATAAGGAACACAAAATGGTGAATCATACTGATGATTATAATAAAGCACTTTACTGGGAATTATATCATTAAGGAGCCAAAGGTTTTGAGTTATTTTAGGTGGAAATCAGATATGTGCACCTGTTAATTGCCAGGGGAGTCAATAGATATTTTATTTGAATACATTTCCAGGTTAGTTTATCTACTTGCTAGGATAAATTATGTGCTAAAACTTCATTGAGGCAAGAACTAAAACACATTATAATATATATATATATATATATATAATATATATATATATATCTAATAAAGCGACAACAAATTCTGCAATGCTCAACAAAATATATATATATATATTTTTTAAAGTGCACTCACTAAACTTTCTTGCTGTCTGAAGTGATTCTTGTATTAATCCATAATACAGAGAGTTCAGTCGGTGTTTCAGTCCTCTCACGGACTGTTTTATAATCAGGGTTATTTACTAAAGAAATAATTAAATATGAATTTCTTGAGAGCATAGTAGCTGAGTTCTGAGCAGAGTTGACTGAGAGAATTATTCTGGTTACACTATTTTGATGTTCAGTTTGAAATTCACTTAGAATTCTCCCTTTCGTGAATAATCCTGACAGTATAATGTGCAGTAGTAAACTAGTCATAATTAGAGATGTCCCGAACAGTTCGCCGGGAACAATTCGCCAGCGAACATAGCTTGTTCGCGATCGCCACGGTGGGTGAAAATATGCGATGTTCGGTCCGCCCCTATTCGTCATCATTGAGTAAACTTTGACCCTGTACCTCACTGTCAGCAAACACATTCCAGCCAATCAGCAGCAGACCCTCCCTCCCAGACCCTCCCACCTCCATGACGAATAGGGGGCGGACCGAACATCGCATATGTTCGCCCACCACGGTGACCGCGAACAAGCTATGTTCGCCGGCGAACAGTTCCTGGTGAACTGTTCGGGACATCTCTAGTCATAATTTATGTTTTAAGAGCATTATAATATCACGGGATTTCTTATATTATGTTTACTACCCCATATATTTTATCAATATGTGTTTTTGAAGTCTGCACATTTTAAATAAATTTAGAAATCTACACCACTGTATTTACCTCTATCCTAGAGTCATCATGGCTCCCTGTCAATCATTGCTGATTGACAGGTTCTGCCCTTTGCACCTGTCAATCAGAGAGAGCATAGAAAGAGTCGGAGAAATAGCAACAATGTTTCAACCAGTGCAACGTGTCCTGGGTGTGTGTCAAAACTGAACTGGTTTGTGATGTCATTTTCAAAATCTTTATTATACAACAGGAAATGGAACATTATATCAAATGAACGTTTACATGAACTATAGGTGAATTTCAGTATTTTGTTCAATAACGTAATTTCCAGAGAATGGATCACAATCACACCATTTTTATTTAATGATTTAATTTCCATAAAATATATGCATCTCCCTTAGTTACGGCATCTTTGTGTAAGTATTTAAGTCTCAGGATGGTAAATATTGTGAATATATTCAAAAGACTGTAATCGCTAGTGAATAAAAATCTTGCAAATCATTCATGTAGATTACCATTTAAAGCCATTTAGGAACTTTCCCTACAATAAGTCCATCTGTGTTCAGCTGCTGCATAGAGTGTTTACCCTCTTACATGTAGTGTGTTCGTCGAAAAACTAGGCGTATGTTATCTGAGTAATCACAGCCGTGTAATGTATTTGTGTTGTTCTACTCAAAGCAGAGTGTGCAGTTTGTTTGCCTCCAAGTATCATGGCTAAACTATGGACTGTCTGATGCTGTTACATCACATCTTTCAGGGCTACTTACTAAAGGGAGAACTCAAAAAATTTTCAAAAGGAATTCTAAATTTAGGAAGCACTGTAGGCCACCAGACCACTTCCCCTCGGTGGTATGCCCCCCTCACTTTAACCCTGCAATGTAAAACATTGCCATTCTACAGGAAGGGCAAAACCTACCATTGCAGAGTTTAAATGGTTCAAGATTGATGATCTCAGCTAATCTAATGCTTTTGCACTTAGCGTTGACTTTTCCTATGCACACCATTTAAACTCTGCAATGGTAGGTTTTGCCCTTCCTGTAGAATGGCAATGTTTTACATTGCAGGGTTAAAGTAAGATTGATGATCTCAGTCAAGGAGGCTGGACTAGCCGCAGAAAGAGCAACGTAACATGGGATAAAAGTTAAGTAAAATTTATTTTTAATTATTAAGGGGGGTGGGCGGTCACCTGAATGGTGGTTAGGACACTATAGTGTTAGGTAAACACATTTGTATACATAGCCAAACGGTAAAAATTCTTTACGTTAGTCATGCTTCCAGTTTGGCTACTTTGGCTTTAAATTTGAATTCCCACTTTGGTAAATAAACCTGTTTGTGTTTTCATGGTGAGCTGTATAGTGGGCAATTCAAGTTGTAAAGAATTTTGCATTAACACTGAGCAATACGTGTATATTCACTATACAGCGTTGTTCAAGTGAGAATTGTTATGAATCCAAAGCAAATGTTAAACTAAAATAGTAGAAATTAAAGCATTAATCACTTATGGCCTATTTTGGCCTTCATTTTTAACTTCTTCTTTTGAATTCTGATTTTAGCAAATAATCCTGTTGGTATAGCTCAGGGATAGGCAACCTTCGGCATGCCAGATGTTGTGGACTACATCTACATCCCTGGCAAAGCATCATGGGAGGTGTAGTCCAAAACATCCGGAGTGCCAAAGGTGGCCTATGCCTGGCTGTAGCGCCTTCAGTGTAATAGCAATGCATTCAAGTCTTCTAACATTGAGCAGCCTGCACGGTGTAATTAAAGTTAAGAGACATTCAGTCGGCCAGTTTGGTATTCTGTGCGCATAGAATGTGCATTATCACTCTGCGCTGTGTCTAAAGCTTATAAGGAATATTCTCCAAGAATCATTAGGCTGTTCCTATGCACACCATCCCCTAACTTCTTTTCACCTTGATCAGCGTATGGTGCCAAATTTCAATGGATGAATATAGTGCATGAGGCTGATGCTATTTCTGAGCTGTAATTGAGCCTCTGAGTAACTCTGTTTAATTTGATGTACAGAAGTAAAGGCTGTCAGACTGGATCTGACCTTTCAAGATTCTCCTTGTTTTCCAACCTGCTACAAGATGTTTAATAAGGTGTCTGTCTTAATCTTTTGTCACAGAACCTGTCCAGGTCTAACCTGTTCAGTGTCATTTTAACTGAGAAACAAGGATTCCCACATTAAAGGAACATAGGAGGTAGTTTAATCACTGCTCCCCATTAAACAACAGAACATAATGACATTCTATCCATTTTATATAGAAAGGTAAAAAAAAAAAAAACACACACCCCAAATCTGTGTTTTACAGCAGCTGATTCCAGTATCACCTAACTCATTGAAATATAACACAAATTATGAAGAAACCAGCTAAAACTATGGAAACGGGAATATAATTTTAATTGATGTACTGATATATTGTAATAATATAAAGAAAAGTGGGGACTTCCTTAAACAGTCACTTTAAACTTGCATTTGGACTTTGCCATGATTAAAGGACACCTGTCATTATACATTACAGAGATGTCATATAAAGTAAATTGCAGCATATATACATAAATGTTTAGCTTACATCTCTATTTCCTTGGTGTAGACGTGTAAACGAACCCTGCCCCAGTGATTATGGTGTATCTTCGAGATCCAGACGCATAATGCACTGTGGTTTAACCACTGCCAAGCCAGCTACCCTTTCGGCATAGCCAGCCTGTTGACCCTACAAGACGGACCCATATATTTCAGGATGTTTCAGAGTCAGGATAAAGAGTCTTCGTGTTTGTGGCTGCATCAACAAGATTCTGAATGAGGTGACACATTGCATCCAGTAATTCATTATAAAACAGGATATCTGCCTCAAGCCAATTCTATATTTGAAGGTCCATGTGTTTTGATGTCCATATGTTTCTCTGCTTTACAAAAGCTACAGAATTACATAGACTTTCTGGGACCTTGATACATTCCTCTTCCTAACCAATTTCTGGCTAGTATACCCTGGGTTGTTGCTATATCCCAGACCATATACATGTGTCCTATTCTAAAGTAATCCTAGTTACACTTTGTTCTATCCAAGTTTTTCAGATTTTCATTTTTTAACACTATACATTTTTTTATGTCTCAATTCTGTTCTTGAAATTGATGTATGTGTTTATACTGCGCATTCTAAGTACAATAAAATACCTGTATCAAGTACGGACTCGGCAGGCAGGCACTTAATATATGAATTCAACTGTATGGGGAAAAGACATTCATTTCTCTGTTCCGAAGCTCTGTTCAGGACAGATCTACAGTCAATGCACCCAGTATTTTATTTACAAAGACTAATGTATTGTTTGGAGTTTGACTTTTTGCCAGGTGTATTAATGACACCAAGACCTGCAGAAAATTAGTGAGGTCTGTATATACTTTCTTTACAGAAGACAATCAGGTGAATTAAGAATTTTATTTCAAAATAGTAACTTTATTCTCAATAATACATGCAACAAACACTTCTCAGTTACTTATTCCAAAGCCAAAAAATATTACTTCTTTTTTGTAGTTAGACACAGGAGCATTACCCTGTGTGTTCGAGCAAAGCATACTATAATTCGGATAGGAACACTCCAAGTGGACACAAGAGAGTTTCATTCACAAGACGCTGTATTCTAGTGCCATCACATTGTAGTGAACTGAAATTCAAACTCCATAATTTAGGGATAGCTGATATGAAACACATCTCCAACTCAGTTACAGTCTCATCTTGGCTATTCATCTTATGTTTTCTAGACTTGGGGATTTAGAATTAAAATTCAGTAAACTTTTGACTAATTCAATGTCATTTTGAATCTCAGGATATTGAACTGAACGTTGAAACTTTGAACAAAGTTCTTCATTACCAAAAAATTTTTAAAAACCCAAACAGTATAAATTTGGAAAATTTTGACCATGCACAAGTCTAGTAGTCTAGTAGCTTAACACCAACTTTGAAACACTAATAAGCTTAAGAGTTGTTGTTTTTTGGTTTTTAAAAAAGAGACACTGTAGGCATATTCATTCCTTTATTTTAGGGATCCTGGCAATTTTTGAATCGATTTGAAGATGTTCTAATCAAACCCAAAATTTCAAATTGAACCTGAACATTTCCAACTGAGATTTTTCAATACTAAAAAATTTCAAAAATCAAATCTGCAACAATTCGGAAGAACCAAAACCATTGTCTAATGTTTTCTGTCCACTACCATTCCATGCTTAGGTTTTATAGCGTACTTCCCATTTCCTGCAAAAACGGCAAAGCTGTGCATGATTGACATGGATGACCTCAGAAAAGGAAATAATCACTTAATGCAGTCTGGCAAATAATAGGTTAACGGGACCTGCTGTAATGCAAGATCTCAATCATGGCCTGTTATTATAAGATTGGTTCTGAGTGCAGAGAAGTCGCTGGTGTGTATCGGAGGAAGTCATGCGTGTATCTTTCCCTTCCTGTTTACTGCACTAAAAGCCAACCTATGTGAAAGGAGCAATGCTTCACTAAGCCTCAATCTATACAGGATATAAAGAGTGCTGTGTACTTAGAGCGGGAGCAGTATGCTGGAAATTACTTATTTATGTGCTCTCTTAACTGGCTATAGGAAGCTCTGTGCTAATGCTCCAAAACAGGGTTTGTGTGCATGTCCGTGTAGAACAAGCAAATATATATTTATATCTGCAGTAACCACTAGATGTGGTTATCCAAAGATTTAAAGGGAAAATATCACGTTTCTGTAAAATACACCATTGAATAAAACATTGAGAATTTTTTTTTCTCAATTTTTTTAGAATATGTATATATAGATTCAGTTTTTGATATCAAAATCCAGTTTATTCCTGGCACAGCCAGGGCACATGTTACATTGGAGAACATACAGAAACATTGTTAATGATTCTCTACTTCCACATACTGTGTTCAAAGAGAAGTCTAAGAATGATTGACAGGAAGCCAAGATGGAGGCAGGCTAGAGCTAAATGCAGTCATGTAGATCTCTACATATCTTTTCCATTTTTAAAACTCCCAAACATATATTTGTTAAATATAGGGTATAATTCAGCTTATTCTAAAAATGTTGGGAAGGTAGTGATTCCTCTTTAATAACTCTCTATATTTACATTAGTTTATTGCATCATCCTTCTAATAATATTTATCTTCCTACAACACATGTACACAGACTTTTCAGTTTATATCATGGCCAACAGTAGACTTGTGCATATGGTTTCAGACGAATCTTGATCATTCCATACTTGTAGTAATAGAGCTTGTCTAATTTTCACAACTCCAAAACACCATATAGACCTATCACAAAACTAACTAAATGGGCAATGGACAAGCCATTTCGCTTGTCTTGTGATTTGGAGTTTCCTTAATTGTGCTTAATCTCCAGTAACCTGTAATTCCGTTTATTAAACACAATAAAAATCTAAATTAAAAACGAGTACGTTTAAAAGCGGGCCACCACTTAAAGTCCCACAAGAACTGCTCAAATGAAAATGAGCTGTTACCACTCCACGATCTCTGTGCTCACACATCCCTGTTTCCTTTCCTACCTGTGGGCTTGTGGTAACAATTCTTACATTGATGCTTGGTTTATCGACACTCTGAAGCATTAATCTGCCGCTAATTCTAAACTTTACCTGATCTAGAAAATACATGTATGGGGGTGCAATCCTTCACGCTTGTGTTATTGTCCATGCTCCCCCGTTGTTGTCAAAGCAATGTATTTTCAATGGTGGGTGGTTAGTATCAAGCTGAGCTATTTTTTAAACTTCTTCGTGTGTTAGCCTGCTTTGTCATGACACAAAGGAAACCATCAAAATTGCACAAGGAATCAGCAACTGTGAAGCAGGTGATTGGATCAAAAATGTAAAAGCTGTTAATGGAAGATCGAGCAAGCCGAATGTTGATCAGCTGTAACCATGGCGAGTTGCCTATAGGAACAATATTTAAAGAAAATACATTTCATCTACTTCTGATGAAGAAGTTCAGATTGAGTTTGGTTTGACCCAAAAACGTTTCAGATGGAAGCAAATAGTTCAGAGATTAAAGCAAATATTAGTTAAGAAATCAAAAAGGAGTTGTGTGTAAATAAGCCTTCTCTAGCCTCAAATGAGCCAAACCTGAACATAAACATGTTTCCACTTTCCACCATCTTTGGAGGATAAGGTCACCCGATAAAAATGAGAAGAGCACCTTCAATTCTGAAAATGTGTAGGACAATCTAGACACATTAGAATTTCAAGGTAAGCAAAATAAAGTTAAAATTGTTACAATGATTAATTATGGGCTAGGGTAAAGTTGCTGCAACCATTTTTATAGGGAAACATTTTTTTTTTTAGAGCTGCTCCTTATTTTAAATGTTGACAATTCCAAAGAAATCATCTACCATGACTTCACATCAGATCAGATTGTCAATCCCATCATTGCTGATCGTTCACAATATCCAATCCCAAATTGTTTGTTGTTTTTAGTGTGATAAACAGTAAGATAGGCCTTGTCTATTAGAGGTCATATAAATTCATGACAGTAAAGTTGCCAATAAACATAATTTACGATCCACAATGTATGTAACCAAATAATTGTCAACTATATGAGTGTTTTAGTTCTGCTTTAAAGCACAGTGTGGAAACCTGAAGGAGAAGAAGGCTTCTACATGTCATGAACATAGATCTGAGCATGTCCGTCTCATTCAGAAGAAGACAGGTTCATCGTGGACTACAAAATGAATCGATTTCCAAACTTGAAGTGCATCAAGGAGTCAGTCAATGTGATATGGCTCCTATCTTTTAAAGAGGGAGCGCCATTCGTTTATATGGACAGCTTTGAACAGTGAAGTGGAGAAATGTAAAAAACACACCGTCCAAATTCATAATTTTTCCATGATGCTTTGAGCATGTTCATGCACACAGAGGTATCTGTTTATAAAGTGCTGTTTGAATGTATTTTCCCTTACGGTGTTCACGTATACATTATAGGGATAAAATAAAAAAAATTATCACATGCAAAAGCAACCTTTTAGGCTTAATAGTGGAGAAGTGTCCTCTTGAAGTGACTTCCATTGATTCAGTGACTATTTCTGAAATGCAGCCCATCTTCTCTGTATACATTTATGAATATTGAAGTCCTCCAGTAATATTGACAGAACAAACAGTTACCTGACTGTCTGAGAGATGGTAGACAGGTGATATGTTCCCTAGGTGTGTGCTGCATATCTTAAAACAGTTGTTAGGGCATTATGTCTCTTGGAGGAACAAAAACCTCAGCAAAGTAATTTATTTTACAGTCTTTGTTCTAGTGTGCATGTTACTGTGGGTCACCAATGGACCTTCCATTGTTCTGGAAAAATACTAAAAGAAACTTGGGTATAAAGGACACTATTCTACTGGCCACTTCAAATATGTGGTCACCACAAAAAAAAAGTAAGGCGTTTCACTTACATGCACTCTTAAAATGCTCTGTCCATTTAGGCATTTTATGCAATAGAATACATTGTAGCTCAGGTTACCTCCATTCCTCACACACACACACAGTCCTTCTAATTCCATGAGTCCTACTTCTAACTAAGGGCTGTGTGGGATTGTCTATTGCAGAGCTGAAGTCTGTGGGTTCACACTTATCACACACCCCAAAGATTGGCCCCATATATTTCTATTACTATCAGGGAAAGAAATACATTTTGCACTTAAACAACAGTCTGCTACAGCTAAGGTCCCAGTGTGAAGGTTTCCTGGCTCACTAAAATTTATATTTTGTTATTTAAAATACACTGGGGCATCTGAAATCCCAATTCTCTTAACAAGACGATCAAACTTGGCTAATGAAACGGCCATTCGGAAAGAACACACTCAAGTCACTGCAGCCTTGCACTATGCATTTTTCATATTATTACTGCAGAGCCCATCGTGTGGACAATTAATGCCTCCCCCATCCTCGAAGACTACAGGGCATGAGTGAGAACCAAAAAAACAAAAACAAATTTTGTTAAAAATCTGTTCAATGAGGTGAAGATTCATCTTGAAGAGAAATAGTTAAGCTATGTATTCAGATCTCTGATTACTGTCCAGTCAAATCTCTCTCTTTCCCTTATAAATTTATCTCGCATTTTTTTCCTCTCTCAAAGTGATTTGTATTTAACTCCCTCCTGCGTCTTTTAACGAGAGGATATACCACGTGAGTGCCGTTGTGTGCTTGTTAGGAGGAGGTGAGCACTGCGCGTTCAGTCAGCCATATAAGGGATGGAGTTGAATGGCCACATCTCTTGTGTGTCTCTAGGGATTAGCCAAACTGAAGCCCCCTCCCATTCCATTTTTATTAGCAGAGGACTGGTACGAAGCAGGATGAATAAAGCTGGGTGTGAGAGTGCCCTGTGTGTGCTGGGAATGCAGAACCCATGCTAGTCCCCAAGATAAGAAACGTGTCACATTGTATCACACACCTGATGTGTGCATTTCATGCTGCAACACACAGAGACACAGGCAATCTCAAACGAAGTACTAAGCTGCTTCCCTTTCTTAACAAACATACCCAGTAATAGGTAGACAATGATTTGTTAACCCATGATGTTTTAAGAATTCTGTCATCTAATGGTTTATTGATGTAATGTTTCTGGGGAGATATTATTTGGTTAAAACGTTTGATAAAGCTCACACACTTTCCTTCAAATCCCAGAGGTCTTTTCGCTGTGTATTTAGAGCTTCCTAAATCATGCATGCCTTTTGTTCACCTTTACAGAGCTTTCAAATCTTACATGTTTCTTAGATATTATGTACCCTGCCTTCTCCCAAGCCTCAGCTTCGTCATCCTGTACACAGCTTTCAAAAACCTCAAAGGGCTCTCCATTGCATTTACAGACCTTTCCAAATGTCTGTATGCCACGCTCAAAGACCTTTACAATCTGAATGCACTCTCTACTCACAAGCACATTTGGTGCTTTATCGAGGGTAATTTTCTTTTTTCGGCCACAAAGTTAGTACTCACCTGGCGCTTTTCTGGGCGCCAGTGTAAATTGTGTTTTATGGTTATTGTATTTGAAAATGATTGCATATGATATTACAATAATAATATAATTGAATCGCTATATTGTTATTTTTTTTCTTAAATTGAAGCCATGCAGCCTGTTCCTTAGGTAATTTTTCCTGTCCTTTTTATCTTCCCTTTATTTATTTGCTCTTTTCACAAGCCACACTTTGAATGCGCGGTTACTTTTGCTGGCCTCGTACTATAACACGTTCTTCTTCACCTCCTGTGTCAATCAAAACAAACCTCAAAAATGTGCGAGCAGAACATTTGCAGCGTCACGTACCCCTTGTTCCTATGTACCTTCAAGCTGCAAAAGGAGTATTCTACAATGCATGACAATACCCAGTGTTCCCTTATCCGCGAGGTGCTCAGTGCTCTGTAATGTCACACAGAGGGAAGGTGACAGGAGAGACAATCTGCCAAAATGAAACTTCACTGTGTTTACTGTGTCAACCACAAATGTGATTTTAATCACACAGGTGTCAGATGCCCAGATTTTAGCCCTTGAATTTGTCACTGACATTGGCACAATTTATACGAGAAATATGCAGTCGCAAACAATGACTCTCCTTCGCTCTCTGAATCTTTAACCCATTTCTGCGCTTTTCCTATGTTTTTTTTGGTTTCTCTCGTTCTCTCTGTTCTTGTTTTGGTGGATCTTTTATTTTAATCTCCTCATTCTCCCCTTTAACTCTGTTCCCTCTCACCCCCCCCCCCCCTCTTCATTCATCCCTCTCCTTTCTCCGTCATTTTTCAGAAAACTATTGCTAATCCCAATAAACCAGATTAAAAGGAATATGTGACAGGATAAAGAGCACGCAGGTTGGTGCTGAGCTGAATCCATGGCGTGTTCTGGTGTTGCTGGCATTTCATTAGAAAGCTACATTATGCAGAGCATTGGTTAAGTGGATTAGAGGCGAATAGCTGTGTATAGACATATGCAGATGGAGATGCAGATGTGCGTATTTGACTATAAATTTAAATATAAATATGTTGATGAATGAATACATTGATTGATTGATGCACATTAGAATGTCAAGGAGTTTAGCTTTCCATGTCCCTGTAACGATCCAATGCAGGTTTTTTATAATCTGTGTCTCCGGGGTTCTTCATGCACTATAACTCCCATCATCCAAGTAAAGAATGCTAGCAGAGGGAAACACAAGCAAAAAAATAATCTAATTTGATAATTTTGTCAGTATCAGCGCATGCCTGCTATGCTTAGGACACAGGGTAGATATAAATTGGATGGTCCCTTTGTATCATTACTTTACTGCAAACATAGCAGATCTAATCAGTTTTATGTCCTGCAAAGCAATATACCATACATCAATATTCACTGCATAAACCCAGCTTTGCAGAATGCTGCATTATGACATGAGTTGCACACATATATTTAACTGCTTTGTGATGGGTGACATGTCCTATATGTCACTGTCACTAAGAGAATTTGTCAAGGCCAATGTACAAGTTGCCATTTAAATCCCCCCAAAGCTAGCGAGGTAGTCCAGCAATAGGCAATCAGATGCCGACTGCTATAACAAATCATTGGTGAGACTTGGGAGCACCCGAAACTTGCCGATTATGGCGTCAATCGTGCTATTGCTGGGTGTCTCAATCTTTGCACCTCTAGCAATCGATCTCCAGAGATAAGCCTGATATGGTGACTCTGTGACAGCCTGGCAGAGTGCTTTGATCCCTAATAGCCTATGATGCAGGACTGTAGGCAGTTTTTGTGCTGGATTCACACTGTGATTGGGGTGTACATGGATATTGCTGGCCTACTTCACAATGAGGCAGTCCAGGATTACTGCTGGTTGGCTCCTAGGCTGAATAATCACCCATAATCATGATGACCACATTGCCTTTGCTGAAGTAGTCCAGCTGTAGTCCAGCACACTCTGACCATGACTTGCACCTGGCACAGAGACTGTCTGAGCTCTGCCTCGTAACATTTATCTGTTACGGTTAGTGTTCGATTGGCTTAGGGTTAGTAAGCGGTTCAGGTTTATTAGGGTTTACATTTGGTCGGGGTAAAATAGGTTTAGGGTTAAATAGGATTATGATTACATAGGGTTAGACATAGCATCAATGTGACAATATGTTGACACAGATTATGTTGATTCAACAAGTTGCTTCTCTGGGAACCAAGCAAACATAGTCCCCCAAACGTTTACAAAGGCACATGTATGGGGACATGCAGGAGAATACAAATCTGGGGTCTTTAAAGATATGTACGAGAAAAAAATAAAACAAAAAAATGAATTTTACAATAGATTGCAGATAATTGATCAGTAAGACTCGGAGACATGATCTAAACACACAAACTCCTTCATTAAGCTGAAGTCATTGTGGTGATTCCTTTTAGAGTGAATGTAATAGACAGCGGCAACTCCTACAATGCTAGATTTCACATCATAGAATGCAAACTGCGTAAGGTCATATCTGTGTCACACTTTTTCTCCCTGTAACCCAAATAATGTTGTTTTTTCTTAACCCTTATCTCACGTCTCTGGACATTAATTCTCTGTCATCTGTGTCTGGGATAGGCTAGAAAGTGCCACAAAGTTTAACTAAGGGATTTGAAATATTTCTAACTTCCCTCTGTGAACGCGGTACAAATATTTGACTGAACACAGAGCCCAGATGGTTCTTGTTGATGCCTAATTATGTGCGCATAAAATATTAGCCAAAAATGTTTGATTGTCTCCCAAAGCTTCACAAGAGATGAAAGAGAGAATCTTCCTGCGCATCCGATCACTAAACATGATAATTTGTTACAAGACACAGCGCTGGAATTTAGTCAGATTGTGCTTTTTAATTGTGTCCCCCTCACTCTCCCGTCTGTCTGGTGTACGTCCTGCAGCATCTGAAATGTCTCCTAACAGCAAAACTCAAATGCCAGTCACATCAAAACAAAAAAACATAAGAAGCCAACCGTTCTAAAGCTAGAAATATGAACCCTCACCTCAGAGCCGTGTTGTATAAAAACATGAAATATCGTTCACCTCATTTAAAAGTGTTGTGTTTGCAGTTTAATTAATCTTTCTCGTCTTTGTCCCAGACTCCTGCACCCTTAACCCTTACAGTAGAATGACCAGAGCATTCCGTTTATATAGAATAATGTTTTCCGTGTCACTAAAAACCATTGAAAAAAAAACCTCTTTATTGAAGAAATAGAATAACGGGTTTTGAGAATTGCTACGTTTACTCACTATGGCAAACCAACTGAAGGATGGGGGTGCAATTTTGTGCACCTCAGACATTAATGTAGAAATGAGTAGGATTTTTTTTGTTTTGTTTTTTTACTTATATGCCACATGTTTGTTATGTCCCACTGAATGATTTTATTCAGTTTTTAAACTGCACATTTACATATTTAAGAAGAAAGGACCAACTGGCCTCATTTAAAAAAAAACAATTGCTCCCCAGAACTTAAAGGGGCAATGTAGACACTATAATCATTTTATCTTATTGACTTGATTATGATTCCTGGAGTCCCCTGGAAATGTCCCTCCATTCATTTTTAAACTATTTTAACACTGACTTCCTATAGCCCGGCCCCAGCTGGAGGTCTGACTAAGATAGAGATCACACACTTACTGGTAGCCATACCAATTCCCACGTGCAATGGGCACTGTAATAGGCTGAATGCGGTCAGCTGACACTCTCAGCCAAACACAGCTGCCTATTGCTGCTCAGACTAATGCTTCAGCACAGACTGGATGGTGGCACAGCAGAGTACTCCTATATAGCATTTAAACATTAAACGTGGTTGGACACTGAATGGAACGATGGCACCAGCGGACTCCAGGCACTATAAACACTTCAATGAGATGGAGCAGTTGCAGTCCCTGCAGAATCCCTTTAAAGATTTAGTAAATGGGGTCCCGAACCAGTTGAGTTCAGGACAAGTAAGGGCACACATTCCATTGCAAAAACTGAAAATTGTTACGTTTCTCCTCCTCTCTTCAAACTCGCTCTATGTTGGCAAGTGACAAGTGCGGAGGACAGAGCTTATAACAATGATTGACAGGCACCCAGTTCCAGGATAGTGCTAAATACAGACGGGTTGATTTTTAAAAGTAAATTTATTGTTCAAATCTCCCAAACACATAAATTGTTAAATATAGAGGACAAGAAAACATATTAAAAATCCTGGGAAGTAATTTTACTGACACTTTAGCCTCTGCAGTTAGGACTTGTTTTTACTGAACAGGATTGTTTAGCGAATTGCTTTCACTGTTGCTTAGAGGACTCCCAATGAATAATAGTAAATACATTTATCTATGTGGTCCTCTCTAATAGACATCATTAATCAGGCAGGACGCTGAGAGAGACGAGGGCAGCATCTGCAACCGTAGCATTTCATATGAGGTTTATGCTTCTCGGAGAGTGTTTATTAAAGTCTTGTGCGCATCGTCCGTGAACACAGAGCTGCCGTCCGACTTCATCATGTGCGCAACCATCTCTCCGCAGGCAAGGGACGTTCCCATTGTCACCGCCTTATTGACAAAGCCTGACAAATATCTTTGATCAATATCTGTCAGCAGTGGAGCATTGCGGCTCTGTTCAACTGTCAGGAAGAACTATCTACTTTGCCAGGAACGACGAAAAAGCAGGAGATCGATGGCAGGATTACAGTGTGCCGTCTGTATGGAGTGTCTGATACACTCAGCACCAACATCAACTGTCAGGGGGACAACTACATCCACCTGTGACCCTCGTGTCTCACTATATAGCTTGAGATCACATCCCCCAGAATAGCAGCAAGAATAGAACTCGAAAGCAAAAAAAAAAAAATGCACATATAATTTTTGTTGCACAGGCTTCGATGTAGTATTTTTGGATAAGCTTTTAAGATTATCAGAATCTGCTAGAAAATCTTTTAAATTATTTATCTGCAAAGTCACAATTCAAGTCTTTGGGCATTTTTGTAGATTTATCATTTGAAATTTTTTTTTCTAACAGGTTGTGATCCCTTGAAAAGCAAATATATATAAAAAAAAATTAAATCAAGGCCTTCTGCACTCCAGATGTTGTGAACTACATCCACCATAATGCTCTCACAGCTACAATGCTGGCAAAGCATCAGGGGAGGTGTAATTCACAATATCTGAATTGCCGAATGGCCTACTCCGGTTTAATATATAAACCTCTGAGTAATAGTATCTTAATGCAGTAACTCAAAGAAACTGTTGAAAACTCAATTGTAAAATTTTTGACAAAAAATGTCCTAGCTGTGATTTTAGTTTAATTGTAGGAGTAAAAATCTGCCATTTTCCGTACGTTTTTCGGTTTGGTTTTCGATTCACTACACTTTTTTTCGTTTTTTAGTAAATGAACCCCACAGTGTTTGAAAGTGGAAGACACAAAAAATGGGGTTCCTCAGCAACTCAAAGCTTTCACATGTCATGAGTTAGATGTTCATAAAGTCAGATTATGCTCACATAGCTATCCTAATTCCCCAGGTTCCCAGTTATTTAGCAAATTTAGTAAATTAGAGTAAATGACAATGTTGAAAAACTCCATTTTAAAAACTCAATTCGATGTAATTCTGATGCCGCCACTAAAAAAAAAAAAAAAAAAAAAAATAAGTTTCTTTGTCGTTGTATTTGTCGTCTGAAACCACGAAGCAACGCAGGGAGGAGTAGGCCTTGACAGAGCCAGGAGTAGGCAGGTGAAGTTTAGGTCAAGGGGCTGACCTATGGTAATACAGGGGGAGGGGGGTAGAGGGGAAGTTAAATAGCAGCCATTTTAGGGTATGGCCATTTTAACTTGAGCCTTACTTACCTGTAAATTGTCCCTCCCACCCACCCTATGAGTATGAGGTAGTTACCGTTTGGTCGCAGCGGCGGGAAAAGGTCTTGGTTAAACAGGAAGTTTGGTGGGTTAGGAAATTGGTAGGCCAAGGTCTAGGCTGGAGTAGGCCGGAGTTAAAAGTGTGGAGGTAGGTTCGAGCCCATCGGTGGCTACGAACCAAAGGGTGTAGGGGTGTCTGGGTACACCCCTGCAGTTAGACAAATGGAGGTGGGGCCTCTTTGTAGGCCGTGAGTTACATGTTATGTATTATTGGTTATGCTATGTTTATGTCTAACATGTATAGCTTGGAGGAAAGACTAGACAGGCGGGATATGATAGAAACATTTAAATACATAAAGGGAATCAACACAGTAAAGGAGGAGACTATATTTAAAAGAAGAAAAACTACCACAACAAGAGGACATAGTCTTAAATTAGAGGGACAAAGGTTTAAAAATAATATCAGGAAGTATTACTTTACTGAGAGGGTAGTGGATGCATGGAATAGCCTTCCAGCTGAAGTGGTAGAGGTTAACACAGTAAAGGTGTTTAAGCATGTGTGGGATAGGCATAATGCTATCCTAACTATAAGATAAGGCCAGGGACTAATGAAAGTATTTAGAAAATTGGGCAGACTAGATGGGCCGAATGGTTCTTATCTGCCGTCACATTCTATGTTTCTATGTTTCTATGTTAATGTTTGTTCTTTGGTAGGGTCATTGTCGGGGGTATGGTACAGGAGAGAGCAGAACGAAAGGAGTACTGTTGACAATGACCCTAAATTGTTAATTTATATATTTATATTAATTAATAAAGCTGTAGACTTTATACTCCAACAGAACTTATGGGTGTCTGAGTGTTATTAAAGTTAAAGGTTGGCACATGCCGAATAACGACTGTGCAATAATGTCATGTATTCACATAAATTATATTGTTCATATGTTGCTTTATCTTCCTCGCAGTTTCTTTACTGATCACTTCCATATTGGTTCCAGGGTTTGTTTCCTCAAGTAAGAATAATAAAAACAAAAAACTATCCACTGATCCCACTCTGGTCCTCACCTAATAAATGAATTAATTTATTTGCCGTTGCTCCAGTTACTCCCCCTGCCTTTTTAAAGATATAATATGTCCACCACCCAAGATAATGTGCATATGCACACATGCTAGACCGGAGCCTACGGGAGCCTACATGACTCACTGTTAGAGCGCATCCAGAAGACTGATGAGGTGGGCGGAGCTAAGGAAAGCTAGGAGCACACATTTCATACGGAATTTAGCAAAGGTCACAGCAGGAACTTGTTGTGCACTTTTTTTTTATCAGATATTACAATTTACTGTACATGAGATTATTTTCACATGCAAACGCACTATTCAAAAATCGTATTCCTTTTTTAAATACCGAATAACAAGGTATCAGCATTTTACCAGCAATTACACACTCATACATACTTTATGTCCTAAATTTTAAATATTTTTTTCTACAAACATAATTTAGATATTCTGCATCTCAAACAATACCACATTATCACTGCTACTTTGACACCCAATGTTTTCCTAATACCAAAATATTGTTTAGTCCTTATTTCTTCCTGCAAGCCCTCTTTAGCTCCTGGCGCGTCAGTTACTGTACGCTCACATTTGTGCGAGAGCACAACACCCAGGTCTATGAAAGATTCTGCGATATATTTATCAAACTGTCGCTGCCATGTTTATGTATATTTTTAGACAATTGTTTTGCACCATTGATTAAATCTATCCAATTGTTTAATCTGTTCCTCTATTTTGAGCCCTAACCGCAATTTTTTAACGTAGAACATATTTTACACAAAGAAACAGATTTAGGAATTGTCAACACTCTATAAAAAATGTGTTTCTCTTTTCCCACCACTCTAAATTTGTCAGAACTGATTTGTGATTCAATTGCAAAATATTTAATAAACATTTATAAAAAACTGGAGAAGAAAGAACCTACATGGACTTACAGGGATAAGGGGCTGGAAATTGCTATATTGAAGAATTCAAAAAACAGGAAGACATCAACAAGGTTCTTTGGCTCTCCTTTCCAGTCCTTAGGTGGCCCGTGTGTTTTGGTGAACTTGTGCTCGGAGGGTGAGTAGTTGGTGAGGCGGGGCGCATGTCCCTGGATGTTGATCCTGCTGGCTTAAACTATTTTTCTATTTAATAAGTCCCAGGTGTGTGTGGTTCTTGGGCTTGGGTCCAGGGGTTTCTGTCCCGAGTGTGATGGCAGAGCACAGAGCGCAGAGCCGAAAGCACAGAGTCCGAATCCGATGCCTCTGTGATGCGTAGGATTTTGCCACCATGTGAAATGACAAGACTACAGGGGTAAGCCCAGCAATGTTGGATAGAGTGGGTACAAAGAGAGGCAGTCAGTGGTTTGACACAAAACGAGACAATGAAGGTTGCGCCAAAGCTGGCTGTAGTCCAGCTAATATGAACAAAGTCCAGAGTAATATAAAAACAAACTCTTTAGTGGAGTCTGATGGGGCGATAATGGCCTATGTAGAGGGATATTCTCTGTATGGATCAAAATGGAGACAGCTTTCTCAGGATCCGTATGAAAATTAAGAAAAAAATAATAGTGCAAATACGTCTAGTAGAAAAGGGTGGATAGCAGGAAGAAGAGATCTATAATAGTCCTACTCACATGTAGTAGAGCTAAACTAGCTCTAGTGTGGATGGCGTACAGCGGTACAATCCCTGCTTATGAGATACGTAGAGAAGTGTTGGTCTTTTTGTCCGTATGTGGAAAAAAAGACAGATGATAGGGTAGTACGTCTAGTAAAGATGGTACAACAACAACAGTGCAAATACGTCTGGTAGAAAAGGGTGGATATCAGGAAGAAGATATCTATGGTAGTCCTACTCATGTGCAGTAGAGCTTGAACCAGCTCTAGTGTGAATGGCGTACAGCTGTATAATTCCCGCTTGTAGGATACGTGTAGAGTGGCAAGTCCTGTGTTGATCTATAGATCATAGCAGATAAAGGCGACAACTGATATTGCTCACTGTATAAAATAGTATAAAAAGAGTATATATAACAAAATGGGTACTCACATATGATTGAGGAGACGAACTGCTCAATGACTTGGGCGTGAGTGGTATAATCCCCACCTAGGTAAAATCAAGATACCAAGCAAAGAATAAAATATAAAATAATAGATAAAAAAGTAAAATGGCACAATCAAGGTATATTAAAAGTAGCCAAAATACCTTTATTTCGAATACAGAATAAAATATTAAATTATCCAAGCATGTTTTTTTGTCTCCACTTGAGAAAGCCATCATAGGTGAAACGCGTTGTGGATATTTTAATGTTTTATGTTTATAGTATTGGTTTATTTTAGCACTATTCCCTTTGTTTTGTATAGTTAGTGGTTTGAACTGGCCCCTCCACATCACGGTCGGTTTTTAAAGGTCCTAGCAAAACAACAGTGCAGCATTTTCAAAGGTGTAGGAAGGTTGTGCCTTTGCTGCTGTCATGAAAGCTATTTGTACCAATCGTTTTGCTATACAAAATGCCCCCTCTACAGTGGCATGTTTAGGCTGCTTGGGGGTGAGTATCGTGGTCAGTAGCCTTCTGATATAGTGTGGCAGTTCTTCCTGGGGTTATGGCTTCAGGGATTCCCCTGATCTTAACATTCCGGTCCTCCATGGTCTCCAGTCATTGAGTGAAGGAGATTTGAGTTCTGTGTAGTTCTGCTTCCAATGTTTGGCATCTTGTTGTGAGACTCTTTGTGTCCTCTTCCACTGCTTTAACTCGTCCCCCAACAATATGCATCTCTTTCCGCACTATGGTGAGATCCACTGCAAACATGTTTTGCAGGAGGGCTTTGATGTCTCCTTTAGTCAATGGCATCTCATTGTCCTCATCAGAGGAGGGATGGTGTAGACCTCTGGGGCCCAGGAACCCATCCAGTTTGTCCATGACATCCTTGGAGGATGTCGAGACTGAGTCTCCATTTTCTTTTGGCGCGTGTACTGCTGTGGCCTTTTTGGGTCGGAGAAAAAGGTCTCCTATGTCCTGGGAACCTGCTGTTTTTGCGGGTCCTTGGTGTCTGCACTTCTTCCCCATTATGTTAGGTCGCGTCCGGGTGTAACGGCTTACCTTGGTTGGGAGTCTGTAGCTCAGATATATGCTCACCCTTGCAATTAAACACAGGCCAAGGTGGTCAGGTAAGAACTCACCTTGCCTGTGAGTCTGTGCATGGGGGCTGTGCAGGTTAATGCTCCAAGTCGCAGTACAGAAAGGACATAAACAGGAGAATAGTCGTGGGTAAGCCCCCCCCCCCCCCCAAAATAGAGCTTTTCATCTCAGGAACCTTTCAATATTTTAATATTTTGGTCTTATCCCAATCCCTACATTAGTTTAGAAAACACACCAGATCTACATCAACATTCAATCCTGCAGGTGCAAGAGTCTGTAATTTATGGATCCAGAATGTTTCTCTCTGGGCTAATTTTTGCTCTCTGTTCCCACCCCTCCAATGTGGAGGAACATTTTCTATTGCTATGCATATCAATTCCTTCAAATTAAATGCTGGACATGAGTTACAATGAACTGGTACTGAATGGGACAATAGCCCTTTTTTGATATTATTAATATGTTCCATTATTCTGACTTTAAAAAATCTTTTTGTACGGCCAACATATTGTTTGCCACACGGACACTGCAGTAAATATACCACATAGTCCGTGTGGCAACCAATCTTGCTTTTTATTGCAAAAGTTTGATTTGTTATCTTGCTAGTAAAGTGTGTATTTCCACCTACAGTTATTGTTGAGCACGCCTTACATCTCTTGCAACCTTGAAAACCTTTTTGTCCCTCGTTCAACTCACATTTTTGTTTTATGGCATAACTTGGAGCTAGAAAATTTTTTAGATTTTTATTTTTTTTAAAAATTAGTGTTGTTTTTTTTGGTAATATCTCTCCTCTAATAAGATTGCCCAGTGTTTTTGTAAACTTTTCTTGATTTTTAAATGATCTGTATTATATTGTGTAACAAATGCAGTACGGAATTGCTCTCCCTTATCCTTAACTTTCTGATTATCTATTAATAGTTCATCCCTGCTTCTCCCTGACATTGTTCTAATTTCTTTTTCTATGGAGTTTTTATTGTAACCCTTCTTAACTAGTTTTTCTTTTACGTGTTGTGCCTGCTGTGTGAAATCATGTAGGTGGGAACAGTTACGTCTCACCCTTGTTAGTTGTCCTTTTGCTATCCCTCTCAACCATGGTTGGTGGTGGCAGCTTTTTTTGTGGACGTAACTGTTCCCATCTGTGGGTTTGAAAAAACATTTTGTCTTTATTTCTTTACCTTCACCAAACAAAGTAATGTCTAAAAAATGTATTTCTTTTTTGTTCCAAACCAGTGAAAACTGTAAATTATACTCGTTCTGATTTAAATACTCTACAAACTATACAAAAGAGGAATGTGGTCCTCTCCAAATTATTAAAACATCATCAATAAATCTCCGCCATAGGACCAGGTTCGCCACCCAGTCATGGTCACACCACACAAAAAGATCTTCCCATCTTCTCATGTAGGTGTTCGCATAACTGGGGGCAAACCTGGTACCCATGGCGGTTCCAGTGATCTGTAAATAAAAATTTCCATCAAAGAAAAAATAATTGTGCTCTAAAATAAATTGAACCCCATCCAGAATGAATCTCTTCATATGATTGGATAAACTCTGATCATTACCCATAAAGAAATGAATCGCCTCCAATCCTAAACGGTGACTGATAACCGTGTATAGTGATGCCACGTCCAACGTGGCCCAACTATATTCTTCCTGCCATTCTAAATTTTCAACCTCTTGTAGAAATGATTTTGTATCTTTCGTATATGACAAGGCCTTTTGGGCATAAGGTTGGAGATACGAATCAATAAAAGCAGATAGATTAGCTGTTATAGAGTCTATCCCACTGATGATCGGTCGTCCTGGTGGGGTGTGTATATTTTTGTGAATCTTGGGAATAAAATTAAATATTGGAATCGTGGGGTGTCTATTAAATAAAAACTTAAGGTTTTTTTGGGAGATAATTTCATCAGTTCTCGCTATTGTCAGCAATTTCTCCAGCTGAGTGTTAAATAATGTGGTGGGATCACTATCCAATTTTTTATAAGTTTTTATATCTTTTAGAATATTATTACTTTCCCTTAGATAATATTCAGTTGACATAACTACTATCCCCCCCCCCCCCCCCCCCTTGTCGGCTTCTTTGATAACTATATCTTCTCTTTCTTTAAGAATTTTGAGAGTCTCCCTTTCCATTTTTGTTAAATTATGGTGTTTTAGGTTTCTTTTAGTCCCTAATGCTTTTTTCAATTCACTGTCTACCATTTTTTTCAAAGGTCTCCAAATGTGAACCCTTACTGTATACAGGATAGAAAGGAGATTTGGGTTTAAAGTTATCCTTTCTTTTATCTTGGAGTTCTTCTTGTTCATAGGGGATGGGGTACTTTAGAAAATGTCTTTTTACTGTTAGGGATCTAATGTATTTTTTCAAGTCAGTGTATAGACTAAAATCATTTGCTCTTTCACTTGGGGCAAATTTCATACCCTTTTCTAACAGTTGGATCTCTTGATTAGATAACAATTTTCCTGAGATGTTGAAAATACCCTTTTCTACCTCTTGTGGGGCGAGGGTTGTCCCCTTTTGTTGGGATGAGCATACTCCTCCGTTCTCATACGTTTTTGAGGTGTTTCTGTAGAGAGAGGGGCAAATCGGTTTGGATGTGCCCATATCTCTTCTCTTGGTTTGAAGTAATTGGTGATTGATCTCTCTTTGGGGACTCTCGTTCTCCCTAAAAAATTTCTCTCATTACCATCATTAGATGTATTTCTTGTGTTTATTTCTGTGTTATCACTAACTACTTCGGCATATGTTTTCTCTATTTCTATTGGGTGAAATCCTATCTCCATATCTAGAGCCTCTGATTGGAGTATAATTGGCTCCTCTTTTTTGGCCTTGTTTCCTATTATCATTTGATTTTTGTTGGTAGTCTAACGTGTTTTTTCCCTTCACCCCTCTTTCAGGGGATCTATGAAATCTACTTTGATTGAAGAATTGATTTTTTGATTACTTTTATATATCATTTTTTGCCTAGTTGAAAATGTATTGCGGATCTTATCTTCCTTGTCTCTTTTATACTTTTTATTTTTTGTATCCGCAATTTTTTCATCTAGGCTTTTTAGTTTTTTTTGCATTATTTCCTCCTTTGATTTAAATTCTTCACATTCTATATTAAACATATGATTTATTTCTAATTCCTCTAGTTCTTGTTCTAATTTTGCTTTAGACTCCTTGGAGTGTTTAACAATTAACTCCATCAGTTGAAAAGAACAGTTATATAAAATGTCATCCCATTTATTTAGAAATTCCTCATTTTCAAGACCAAACGCTGGCAATTTATCAATTCTGAGGCCCCTAGGAATTAAACCTTCTTTTAAATAATTTTCCAGAAATGCAGTTTCCCACCATTTCCTTGTTTCTAAACTTAGTATTTTATCTTTTTGTTTGAAATATTCATCAAGCTTTTTTAGTGGTTGTGGTTGTTCACCTTCCCTAAATAGGGCCTCAAATTTATGAGTTCTTGCCCTCTGTATCCTTTGCAAGTAGCTCATACTTTCAGCCATGTAGTTCTAATTAACACACAATATGTAGCAAAGAAAATTGGGATACAATACAATACATAATGGTCAGTGGGTGCCAGAAATCAGGATAAACGAGTAGAGAGCCGAGGTCAGAGGATGCCAGAAGTCAGGATACACAAAATAACAATCCAAAGTCAGGAATCAACAGGAGAACACTGGAACACAAAACAGCAATACAGGAACCAGAGTCAATGAACTGACACTGTCCTCAGGGAGAGGCAGTGTCTTATACCTGGCTAATTGGTGATCAGCCACAGGTGTGCTGAGAATGTTGGAGCAGCCACAGAATAACGTCCAGCCCCCAGTGCTGGATATAAGGCAAGATTATACTTCAGGTAATTACTAGAGCTGTATAGTGTCTCAGAGGAAAAAAAAGCAGGTCCAGGATTGCAAAGTACACAGGTTAAAATCCCTCACCGGGCACTTCTGGGGCAACCTTGTCTGGCCGTCTGGATGTCGCGGTGAGAACCATGACACCCTCCCCCCCCACCTCCCCCATTCCCCCATTCACTGCTTTTTTAACGAATACTACCAGCTCTGTACAGATTCGCAGTTCACTCTGTAAACACTGGATATTGCTGATAAGAAAATAATAATGCAACACTTGCTCTATTATAATTACCTTTAATGAATTGAAAATGTTTTTTTTTTTTTTTTATTGTCTTTGTAGCCCATTAACCACAAATGAAGTTATGAGATCGTGCACGCATTCGGTAAAGGCAATTCATTAAGTGGTAGAAATATCTTCAGAGAATGGATCTACAAAGAGAGCCAATTAGACCAAAACAGGCAAAGGCTAATTTCAGAACTCCTATGACCCTCAGCCTTACACCTGGAGAAAATGCCACCCAAACACAGAACTTCTTCTTTCTTAATATTTGTTCTTCATCTACTTAGGATCTACAGTGAGGGAAAAATTATTTGATCCCTTGCTGATTTTGAACGTTTGAATCATTCAGATGTTCATTGGCAAAGTTCAGATGAGCCTGTACATATGCTTTATTGAGCAGGGGGACCTTGCAGGCACTGCAGGATTTCAGTCGTTCACGACGTAGTGTGTTACCAATTGTTTTCTTGGTGGCAATGGTCCCAGCTGCCTTGAGATCATTAACAAGATCCTTCCGTGTAGTTCTGGGCTGATTTCTCACCGTTCTCACTGAAACTCCACAAGGTGAGATCTTGCATGGAGCACCCGACCAAGGGAGACTGATAGATATATTGTGTTTCTTCCATTTATGAATAATCCCACCAACTATCGTCACCTTCACACCAAGCTGCTTGGCAATGGTCTTGTGTAGGTCTACAATCTTGTCTCTGACATCCTTTGACAGCTCTTTGGTATTGGCCATGGTGGAGAGTTTGGAATATGATTGATTGATTGCTTCTGTGGTCTTTTATACAGGTAACGAGCTGAGATTAGGTGCACTCCCTTTAAGAGAGTGCCCCTAAGCTCAGCTCGGTACCTGTATAAAAGACACCTGGGAGCCAGAAATCTGGCTGATTGATAGGGGATCAAATAATTATTTCACTCATTGACATGCAAATAAATATATAACTTTTTTGACTTGCATTTTTCTGGAATTTTTTTTTTTTGTTCTTCTCACTGTTAAAATACACCTACCATTAAAATTATTGACTGATTATTTCTTTGTCAGTGGGCAAACGTTCAAAATCAGCAGGGGATCAAATACTGTTTTCATTCACTGTACTTTGCTATATGAGTCCCATTCTAACTTAGCCCAGTCTAAGATGAACACAGCTGGAACCCTATAACAACTTGGCAACTTTTATTTTAGCCTTGAATTCAGAATTCATCTGAATTTTGCAGCTCGCCTTAAAAAAGCAATTATTCCGCACTATATCCCTCCCCTGATGTTCAGTGAAAAACTTCAAAATTCTTAAAAAAAAACCACATGAAGGTAATTGAAAAAAAGCCTTTATATAGGTTGTAATGGACCGTTTCAGCAGACAAGGGGTTAAAATCTGTTTAGGCGATAATCCCCTTTTCAAAGACAGGCACAGCTACTGTAGAATCACCAAAACTCACGAATTGGATATAAGTGAATGCACCAAACTCCCGAACTGCATACAAGGGAATAAGGTAGCACTCCAAACTCCCGAACTGGAACCTCACGAATAGCTGCTAGCAGACGAACAGGAAAAGCTCCCAAGCGGCTTACACTCCTGGCAGTCAGTCCCTATCAGCATACAGTGAATCCCCCCCAAGAACGAGACAAGGCTCCGTGTTGAGGGTCAAGCAGTGGTCTGTTTATTGAGGGCTACCTGCCCCTGTACTTATGCAGGTCTCCCACCTGGTGGACACTCCCCTAGGGGACCAAATGGGAGACTGTAACAACGGACAGACAAGTACCAATTACAGACATACAGAAGTAAAACATCCCCACAATGCATCCTGGCTTCCTCCCCTCTGCCCTGGAGAAGTAATTCAAATATCTCCCAGGACAAAGGCAAAACTCCATTACACACGTGGGGACACAAAGACAGACTATCACTTTAAAATACACAAAGTTACTTTTTATACATAAAACACAGACATGTCACATATCCCCAGATAGCTGGGATCTGAGCGCACAAAACTACTGAATAGCGCTCAGATCCTATTCACACAGTTCAATTGCCATGGAGCCAAAGTCTTTAATTACACGAATTGGCTCCATGGCTGTGCTATCTGGGTTAACATTCACATATTCAAACTACCGAATTAACATGTATTCGGTTAAATCCGTACGAATTAGAACCAGGGGCTGGAGGTTCAGCGGTGCCTGCACGTAAAAGTGTCCAGGTTTGGTGCATGAAAGCTGGGCAGAAAAGCGCTGGCTTCCCGGGGAGTTCCAGAACACCGCCACCTAGCGGCCTCTAAGTGTAACCGCGGTCACCCAGTAACAATCAATGTAAATGGAGGGCACACTCCAGCTCCTGGGTGGCCAATTAACGGCGCCGGCCGGCTTCCCACGGCTCTGGGGAGGTTGCAAACAGGCTGTTTGTTCGGTAGATAGAATCTACCGAACGGCTGTGCAGAAAGGGAGAAATAAATCCTTCTGCACAGTAAAATTAACCCTTTAGCTGCCGGTCCATAATCCAAAGGCAGCAGGCAGGCGACCAGGCTCCTCCAATACAATGTGGCGAGATTGGTCTCGTCTCATAGGTAATCCTGATTTTTCTCATTTTTTTTAGCCTCACTATATAGAGCACTAGTGAGTCATGTGAATGAAAAATAAAAATCTCAGAGGTTACTGACTAATCCCTAGCTACAGTCAAAGAAGAAGAGGACCTCTAAATTAGACCAACGCAAAGTTGAAAATAAAAAAATACAATAAGAACCTACAGGAACTCCATATGACCAAAATTAATCTATGACTGGTCATCTAGTAACTACGAAATACCTTCCTCATAGTAGGATTTTGGCATTTCCCAAGGTCTTTTGGTTTACTTTGATGACTGGTTAAGAACACCTACCTTACATTATCACCCTCTCAAGAAAAACATATCAAGTGGGTTTTTCCAAGACCTTGGATTAATGGTTGAGGTTTCAATACTAGCTCCCTCTTCAACTCATATGCTGAGAGTAATTATAATTGACGGGTTGCTCTGTCAGTCCCACGATCTCATACATAGATTGAGTACATGAATTCTCCTTATTATATAATTACCAAAATCAGTATTGCCAGGAGCCTAAGACATTCTTATCATCGTTGAAATAATTGGAACAAAATAGCCTAATATATATAGATTACATACTGGGCAAAAATAAAGAATAAAAAAAAAAATACAAAAATAAAATTATATATATAAAAATAAAATTAATCATATATATATATCATTTTATTTTTGTATTTTTTTTTTTATTCTTTATTTTTGCCCAGTTCTCAAGCGTGAGTGGGCTAGCAGAAACAATATCTGTTTTGACATGGTATCCATAATAAACATCACATTGTACATGTTGCAGTGCAGTCCGTCACCAGTGAACATTGCTTGGGAGGAGGGGGCTTTGGTATGTAATTATCTTGGTCTGTGTCGATTGGTCTTAGTTGTTTTCTGGTCTAAGGAGGTTGGTTAGACGTTGGTGCTTAACCTATGGGGTACAGTAAAATATACCAGGCTACCTATGTAGTCTAGTGTTGAGGCTACATAGGTAGCCTGGTGTATTTTAGCTCTTTGCCTAATGGTATACCCTAATACACCTCCAGACTATCGTATTGCCAAGGGGTCTGTCAAACCTATTCTAGGAGGGGGGGGGGGGGAGGGCCCCCAGCATAGCCTTCAGCGTCTCAGTGGTGACCAGGTCGGATTTCCCAGCTTTTGGGGTTTGTTGTGTCAGCGCTGCAAACCGCCGGCACAGTCTTCCAGGCTAAGATCTAGGCGGCAGCCATTTTGGGCCAATGTGTGCCTTGCCAATATTTACCCCGCTCTGGCTAGTTAGGAATCAGTAGTATTGTCGGCAATGAAGCTGAGTCCATCTAGTGTGCGTCCGTTTATTTCTCTTGCCAGGTTCCACCCCCAGCCTAAAATCATTTAATATATAAAATCAATAAATATAGTAGTAAAAATAATCTGGGCCCTCCATTTAAATTGTAAGAAGTTTCAAAAATTATCATTCATAAGCCCAGCCAGTTCATCCTGATTTTTTTGTATTGTTTTAGGAACAGATCTTGGTGAATTGATGAATGAGTGATTGACTTGGAGTCAAATTTCTGCATGATTTAAACAACTGATTAGGCTGGCAAGATTAAATAGGGTTTGTGATCAGTTAAACGTTGCTGACTAGGTTTAGCGTCAACATTTTGAAATGCGATTAAAAATAGACATTACGATTTGGTAAGGGTAAGAATAGAGTTAGGGGTCAGAGTTTATGTTCATCATTTTTATTTTCTCAGCAAGTACAACTACTAAAGGGAAGTTTATGTATTGGATTAAAGGGTTACTTTAAGTATGGTCTACTCAAAAATGTTTACACACAAGAAGTGAATGCAAAAGTATCCCTTAAAGTTCTATACCCTCTGGTTTATTGACCCTTTTGTAACATCTAATTCTTTAAACCTGTTATCTCCTTAATACTAACTAAAATCCCATTTCACCCTTACGTTAACTTGGAATAGAGTTTAAAGAGCTGATCTTTGAAGCGAAACTTAAACATTTTGATAATGTTGTCAGGAGAGCAATTATGTCTTAACATTCGCTTGTTTAAGGTTAAATTGTATTCTCTATACAAGCAATGCAGGGAAAAAACACTAAGGAATAAAAAGAATATTATTCCCTGAATAATATACGCCCTTTCCTATATAAGATGATAGTTCAGTGGAGCAGTCTTTCATCCCTCGAGAGCTGGTACACATGTCAAACTTATAGGGACCTTGCTCTTCGATAGAAAGAGCACCAATCACTACCTAGTTTAACTTTACTGGCATTATTCTGGTCAAGCAAGCCCTAGAATATTACTTATGCTCAATTCTGAATTATATATTATACTAAAAAGCTCAAATTAACAGAGAGAGTACTGGAGGAACAGAACGGAACATCTGATCAACCAGCATTCCTTATGGAATTAACCTGTCTCTATAAAGGGAGTGTTATTTGACATTGCTGAATTAATTATTTCACATAGACAAGGGTAAATTTGTGAAGAATTCATGACTACCTCGTATATTTTTTTACAAGTGTGCTATCTTAAAGGGAGATGTGATTTTATTGTATCTATGTGTTGAATTGTATTTAAATAAAACAGATGTTTTAGTGTTTTAGAATATAGATTTTATTCTTGGCAAGTGACATTTTAGACTTAAATACAAGTTCAAGTTCCTGTAAATTTAATACTGTATATTATTTACTTTCAGGCACAACACCAATTTAAAAGCTGCACTTTTTTAGCTATCACAATATTAATCAGAACAAACATAACTATTGATTAATATCTATGAGATGAGCAGACACGTCTTGTGATTGGTTAAATGAATAGCCGGTAATAACGCTTAGGATAAGAAACAAATATGACTTATATGTAAATGGATAGAAAGAGAGAAGCAATTTAGTATCTGAAGGAGTTCATTGAGGTGTGAAACGTGTTGTTTGATGTCACAGCTCTGTATTGGTGCCACACTAACACTTTGTGCATGTACAACAAAGCAGGTGCGTTGGTACATTACACTCAGGCCTGACTTCTATATATCGGAATGTGGAGGGGACTTCAGATGTACATATACACATGAGCACATTTTTTGCATTTTTACATAATCAGTGTTTTTTTTATATATATATAAAAAAGTCCATAGGTGTATATGCGCTTCTAGTTTGAATTTAAATAGTGTGCACTGTGCACTAAGGTGTACCAAAAATGGGTGATTCCCCTACCACCTTCAAATAATAGAGTGGCAAATTGGCTATTTATGATTAAAAATATATTTTATGTATTATTATTATTATTATCGCCATTTATATAGCGCCAACAGATTCCGTAGCGCTTTACAATATTATGAGAGGGGATTTAACTATAAATAGGACAATTACAAATAAACTTACGGGAACAATAGGTTGAAGAGGACCCTGCTCAATCGAGCTTACATTCTATAGGAGGTGGGGTGTAAAACACATTAGGACAGGAATTTACAGTCAAATAAGGTGGGCTGGTGAGGTAGAGGTTAGTCTTGGAGGTTAGTCTTGGAGGCCATAAGCTTTCCTAAAGAGATGGGTTTTAAGGCACTTCTTAAAAGATGCAAGACTAGGGGAGAGTCTGATGGCGGTAGGCAGGCTATTCCATAGGAAGGGAGCCGCCTGTGAGAAGTCCTGCAAGCGTGAGTTGGCCGTACGGGTGCGGATGACGGACAGGAGGTGGTCACGGGCAGAGCAGAGAGACCGAGAAGGGACATGTCTATGGATCTGTGAGGAGATATAAGAGGGGCTAGAATTGTTCAGTGCTTTATAGGTGTGAATAAGTACCTTGAACTGACTCCTATAGCATACAGGAAGCCAATGTAAGGACTGGCAGAGGGGTGAGGTGTGAGCGAAACGAGAGGAAAATCAGTCTGTCAGCAGCGTTCATTACGGACTGTAGCGGTGCAGTGCGGCTTTTGGGAAGACCAATCAGGTGAGGGTTACAATAATCCATGCAGGAAATTACTAGAGCATGGACAAGCTCCTTACTAGTATCTGGTGCAAGAAAGGGGCAGATGCAAGCTATGTTTTTAAGATGGAATCTACAGGATTTGGCAACATGCTGGATGTGAGGCTCAAAGGTGAGGCAAGAAACAAGTATGACGCCAAGACAGCGCGCTTGTAAGGATGGACTGATGTGAGTTCCATAAACTTGAAGGGAGAGCGAAAGAGGAGGATCAGTATTAGGAGGAGGAAAGACAAGGAGCTCAGTTTTAGAGAGATTGAGTTTCAGAAAGCGGGAGAACATCCAGTCAGAGATGGAAGAAAGGCAAGCAGTGACACGTTGCAGGACAGCAGGGGAGAGGTCCGGGGAGGAGAGATATAACTGGGTGTCATCAGCGTACAGGTGGTAGTGGAATCCAAAAGAGTAATAAGTTTGCCAAGATAGGCAGTATAAAGAGAAAATAGAAGGGGACCAAGGACAGAGCCTTGAGGGACTCCAACCGAGACAGGACGAGGGGAGGAGGAATCATTAGAAAAAGAGACACTGAATGAGCGTTAGGAGAGATAAGAGGAAAACCACGAGAGGACAGAGTCACAGAGACCAAGCGATTGAAGAGTTTGAAGGAGTTTTGAAGGAGAGCATGATCAATGGTGTCAAAGGCCACTGAGAGGTCAAGAAGAATTAGTATGGAGTAGTGGCCTTTGGATTTAGCTGCGATTAGGTCGTTACTAACTTTGATAAGCGCAGTCTCAGTAGAGTGGAGAGGGTGGAAGCCAGATTGAAGGGGGTCAAGGAGAGAGTTGGAATTGAGGAAATGTAGAGAAATATATTATATTTTTTATCATAAATAGTAAACTTTACTTAATGTGTTTTGCATATTATTTGTATTTTAGATTGTTGCTATTGCCGCAATCATTCACATTTGGAAGATTTAATCCCATGTTTACTTCTGTATAAGTATATGTGCATGTTCGCTTTGGGGTGTATGAACTTGCATTTTGTTTGGCAGTATTTTTTATGCCTACCCACGCTCTGTCATCCATACCTTTCTGGCTTCAAATACGTTGACTGTTCTACAAGTCCCTAGACTGTGCATTTATACACTCCAGCTATGTGACTTGGCAAATGGGCAATGTATTAATTTATTTTGTATTATTTGTATTGTCACACTGAGCACTGTTGTTCTTTTTCTGCTTTTCATTTTTATTTATTTTTTTAAATATCAATGAAACATGCTTCACGGATACATTTATGAATTTATATTCTTGTTGTTTATTTTCACAAAATTGCCAACAACGCCAGTTATATATTTCTCTTTAAAATGTTTGTATTTGGTATAAAACTGAATATTTGTTGGATTTCTAGAGCAGAAAATATATATATATATATATATATATATATATATATATATATATATATATATATCACCCTATTTCACACCCACCGCATTTTACTCATTTTATTTTAGCAATGAAATTGTCGTGCTGCTTCCTCTGTAAAAGTGAAACATGCATTGTTTTTAATTTGATACACTGTGCATCGTGTAAACCATTCTAACTATGTTATTCCTTTAATGCTGTTACACTTGTCACTGTACTGTATCTATGCTGTAGATCTGTGTCCAAGGTGGATCTCCCACTCCCCTCTCCCCACCCCCACCCCCGTGCAGATTCCTTTGTTTTGCAGGGTCCCTGTTTGTTTGAGTGACAAGGTGTCAGAATGAAGACATGCGAGAGACGTGTCAGTCAACTCACAGACTCATTCTCTAACCATGCTACTTGGATCAGCCTCAGTCAGGAGTAATGGAAGGACTACCTTCTACACTGATGTTAAAGTCTGAGGCTCTGCCACTGACAGTATTAATTACTGTACAAGGACAAGAGGGCACAGTCTGCCTTGTAGACAGGAGCCACTCCTTGTCACTTATACTCTCTGTCTCTGCCACTTCCTTTCCATCTTTTCACCTCTGCTATCATCCTGCTTCACTCCACAATTAGGCAAGTTTCTCTACCCTGTGTACCACAGCATATCATTTAAATGTGATCATTTTGATGTGCATGAAGCTTTTAAAATGTTATTATACGTTAGAAATCTATTAAATTATAAATCCAATTTAATTTATTTTTTTAAAAGAGCAGTATTTAAATATATAAACTACACCAATTCTATGTGTGAAACAAATTATGCAATATGTTAGGCACAAGAACCAAAAACAGGTTTATTATATACAAGTAGGGAAAAAAATATGCATAACAAACATATAAATTAAAATACATAGTTACTTGAAAATTTATTTTCTCTCCTCTGACTTTTCTGTGCCTCAGTTTATAGTCTTATTTGGTGAAATAGTACCATGTTTGAACAGTTTACCTGTGTGCCAGTGGCATAGCAGTAACAGCTGCAGAAGGGGTGCCACAATTTTAGGAATAACATAAAAGCAGCGGATCTGCTACACATCTGGATACAAGACAATCTAAATGTTGTAATCAATGTCCTACTACTTTATATCCTAAAACAATTTAAAAAAATGAACCTGTGACTATGGCTCTGTCACTTTACCATTGAATGTTTTTCACATCAATTCTATAAAATTAGAAGTGATGACATAAGAACAAAAGCTAAAAAAATATATGTTTGATTATTTTCTAGAGTCAGTAGTGGTTTCTTTGTGTTCTGTCTATTAAGCACTCAGTAATGTATGATCACACCAACTTTCTATTTACAATGTATTTTCGAACAATTCCAGTACCCTGCTGGCTTTTACCATTGTTTGAAAAGATTATCTCTTGAAATGTACATCGTAGTATTATAAACTACTTGGCCTTTTTTTCTCCGTTCTTCTTATCAGTAGGACGCCATTTATCCTATATTCTATTTTTGGATTGTTATGTTCTGTTGATATTGTAGATTCATTTGTTGCAATTATCTATATAGATAAGATGTATAAGAAGTGGAGCGATATAAAGTGAATAAGCCCCTATCACCAAACAAAGATAAATTTATACTTAGACTTTGCTGGATAGGATTCAGATTTCAAATGCAACATGCAAAAAAAGATCAACAAGAGATCATAGTACAGATCTGTATGGACTGATATAAATTCATATACGTATGTATAATATAAAAATTAACAATTTATTGTATACAATTCGTAAAAACAGCTAGAATATAGCTAAATAGCAGTAAAAACAAATTCCTGCTTACTGGAAATGGTGGTGAGCATAACGGTATATGTTCCCGTTTGCTCACAGCAAGACTGTCCCACACTGGGTGATGTCTCCTGAATCACACGAGTTGAATGGAGCTCCTGTTGTTGAAGTCGGGTCGGCAGGCGAGTGTAAGCTCGTTCTCTACTTCCGTGTTCCCGGCTCGTATTTTGGCTCCGCCTCCTCTTTTGCGTGATTACGTGTCTGTCACGTGTCTGTCTACGCGTTTCGCCGTTCTCGGACGGCTTCGTCAGGACGTGATGCGCTGGAGTCGGTCTTCACTAATGTGCGTTTTTATACGAGTGATCCAATGTCTAATTGGCTTAATTACTTTCCAGTCCGCATTTGCATATGTATGGTGTCCCAAATAGATCAATTGGATTGGCAAGCACATCCTATTGTGAACGGAAGGCTGCTTTTTCCTCATCTATTGTGGGGTCTTCATTTCTTATGTACTGCACATATACATTACATATTTAAAGTAAAATAAAATATTTATACACAATCAAAAAATTAAATTAAGTATTTATACATAATCATAAAAAATATAATTGTATTTACAAATTTACACACTTTATATGAATTTCTTTTTTACTGTAACGTGTTTTTCCTTTTGTTACATATCTTATAGAGAGAAAGAAAACAGAAATATACATGTTAATGCAATTGGATTTGTTGTATATTTTGACAAATATTTTTCTTTCTTATTCTTATATAATTTCCTATATGGAAAACGGGGGGGAAGCAGAGAATTATAATGCTGCGCTTCCAACACTGACATTTCACCATTGTGTTTTCTTTTACCATATCGTGATCTAGTTAATATATCGTGATTTAACTCTATTTACATACATATAATTTCAAAGTAATATAGTAAAGTCCTATCAATGTACATGTAGATAGCTACTCCCTATATTGCATATGAAGGTTAAGTATACGTCAATCTACAGTTCTCAGGAGTCTAGAAAGTGGCAGATCTCAAAGTCATTGTTTAGTCCGTTGGGGATGAGGGTGTTGAGTTCAAATATCCACCTCATCTCCATTCGGCCCAAATTTTGAATAGGATTGCCTCCTCTCCAGTTTTTCTTTATTTGTTGGATTCCCATAAATTCCAAAAGGGAAGGGTCAGAATTGTGGAACTCTTCAAAATGCAGAGAAACTTGATGTTGTGGAAATTTTCTCCTGATGTTATATGCATGTTCACAGATTCTAGTTTTCAATTGCCTAGTGGTTCTGCCTATATATCTTAGGCCACAGGGACATTTTAACATGTATATTACATTTTGGGTTTGGCAGGTAATGAGTTCTCTTATCTTATGTGTCTTACTATTTACTGTAAATTCCTTAATGCCCTGTTTGTCACTTTTTGTCTTACGGCAGGCATTACAGTTACCACATCTAAAGAAACCTTTTAATTGGTTCAAAAAATTGGGTTTAACTGTGTTTCTATCTTGGATGTTATCTGTCAAGATTCTTTTCATGTTCTTGACACCTCTATGGACAATTCTAGGAGTGGGGGGTAAGAATTTTGCTAGAGTTGGGTCTTTAAGTAACCAGTGCCAATGTTCAGAAATTATTTTTCTGACTTGCTTGTTCTGGTATCCCGAGAATTGGCAGATGAATGGAACACACACTTCTTTCTTAGAGTCTTCTCTCTCTTTTTGAACCCTATAGGTTAACAGACTATCTCTATCGACATTATCGGTGTCCTCTACCGCTTTAGCCAAAATGCGGTCATCATATCCTCTTTCTCTGAAATCAGAGATGATCCGCTGGCTTTGATCCAAAAACACTGTCTGATCGGTGCAGTTTCTCTTTATCCTAGTTAGTTGGCTTTTCGGAATATTCATAAGCCACGGACTATAGTGGCAGCTGCCTACATCTATATAGCTGTTAACATCAATAGATTTAAAGAAAGATTTCGTTTTTACTTGTCCTTCCTCTATATATACCGTAAGGTCTAGGAAATTAACTTCCTTTGTGCTGTAGTCAAAAGATAGACTCATTCCCCATTGGTTCAGATTGATGTCTCTTGAAATGTACATCGTAGTATTATAAACTACTTGGCCTTTTTTTCTCCATTCTTCTTATCAGTAGGACGCCATTTATCCTATATTCTATTTTTGGATTGTTATGTTCTGTTGATATTGTAGATTCATTTGTTGCAATTATCTATATAGATAAGAAGATATAATATTAAAAAGTACACAACAACATTTTTGGTTTATTTTTCCGAATGGATGCAGTTCTGATTTTTGAAATTGTTTCGGTTTTGAAGAATTTTGGTTCAATTTAAATTTTGGTTCAATTAGAATCATTCTGAATCAATCAAAAAATTGCCATGGAAGTAAAATGAAGGAAAAAAAAAATGTCCCTTTAACAAAATAATAAAACAACTCCCAAACGGTAAATTAGTGATTCAAAGTTGGTATTAAGTGGGAGTGGCTATTAGACATGTTCAGATCTTCTGAAATAATATGGTCCAGATTTTAAAAAATTATTAGTTATGAAGAGTTTTATTCGAAGTTCAATTTAAAATTCTGAGATTCAAAATGACACTAAAATCGATAGAAATTCTGCCCAATTTAATTTCTGACCGATCCGAATCTCCAAATCTGTTAAAAGGGTATCTTAACTTTGAACTGATATTTAACTCACATATAACTATTAATTCTGCCCAAGGAAGAATCTTAGTAGAGATTTATGAAAGTGTGATGATAAATAAAGTCGTATTCACTAATGAAACAAACTTTCCGATTCTACAACAGAACTCTGCAAGTAATTTCAGCATTATATAGTATTAGCTATATCAAAATAAGTTGAATTGCTATTGTAATCAGCGTTTAACAAAGAAACATAGACTTCTACGACTGGATACTTGCTTTGGTCGGTTGGAATATTTAATAATGCCTTGCGGTGAGTGCGCGCCCCGCCGAGTCATGGAAGCCAAGCAGTCGCAAAGGAATTAGATGTTAAGCATACGCGAGAGTACTGCACTCAGAAATGGGAGAAAAGCTATTGGACGTAACATTAATCTACCGTTAGATTGTGACTTGTATATATATATATATATATACAGCTACCATGGCAGGAGTATGGTGGAATATGACCTTACTCTCGACTTATCACACATGCACATTGAAGATTAATTAATGTCTCTTTATTGTCTACAGTATTCACTAGTTTTCTAATTGGTGCCTCTACCTGACACATAGCCTTACTCTACAACCCTCAGGTGGTTAGAAATACTTTGTATGGAATATGGAATATATATGCTGGAAACAATGATAACCATACGCCTAACCATACGTTGTAGCATGTACTGAGAAACATTATTGCTGAATAACACCACTTCAACTGTTTGCTTGAATTATATGTAATCCAACTGTTGTGTCCATGTGATGGTATCTGCAAGTACACTATACACTGTATTTACCTCTTTGGATATTGCTATTATCCTCAATAAAACCGTGATTAAGAAAATATTTAATAATGCCATAAACATCATCAGTGATAACACATTTGGGATTTAGAGCTTTTTGACTCATTTGTAATATGGGAGGAATTCCGTATTCCTATTAATATGTCCTCTTTTTGTCCAGTTAATCTGCAGACACAGTGAATCTCAGGATCCCTGCTAATACACTGGTACATCCAGTTATCACACAAGCAAATATTATAAGTATATATATTTACCAATGTGCACTACTACAGTGCGTGAACTTTTAATATCAATATATACTCATGTATAGCTTATAAATAAATAAAAATGTCTTTAATCCCTCAGGTGAGGAGACATCTTACTAGACTAATTGTATTGTTCGCAATATGGTGCGTGGAGAGTCCTTATCACATATACACCTATACATATACACAGGTATAGATTAATACATATAGATTTGCAGACTTACTTAGCTATATATAAGTTTAGGTAAGTACCATCATCACTACCAATAAACACATTGGTTGATAAGATGTTGCTGGAGTGACGTGGGTCACAGCACAAAATTCTAACGTGCTATAAGTGCATTTTTTTCTACTTGTTTCCAATTAGGTGGTAATGACAACTTTTAAAATATAAGGAAATAATTAATAATTGTGATTACCATTCTGAATGTCAAGCATATCTTGAAGACGGCACTTGTAATCAGTTTTGTTGATAAGTTGTACAGAATGTCCCCTGTATAAAAGCCATGGTTGTGACTTGCAACTCTTTAATTACATAGAGAGATTGACAACGATAGCCTGTTCTTTATTCGGCAGTTACTATCTGGTATCCTGAATCTAAATGTTAAAGAACTTATGTACAAGTCACAAACTATCCAAAATAAATATCACTTTAGCTGTCCTGTTCAACCGCCTGAAATATTTGGTGAAACTCCAACATAATCTACTAATTGACTACTCCATATTTATCTTCTGTTATTCCACCAAAAGCTTAAAAAAAAAAAAAAAAATACAAAAGCAAAAATGAAGTTGTTTTGTCATCTATATAACATCATCATGTTAATTGTACAGGGAGTGGAGAATTATTAGGCAAATGAGTATTTTGACCACATCATCCTCTTTATGCATGTTTTATGCATGTCTTACTCCAAGCTGTATAGGCTCGAAAGCCTACTACCAATTAAGCATATTAGGTGATGTGCATCTCTGTAATGAGAAGGGGTGTGGTCTAATGACATCAACACCCTATATCAGGTGTGCATAATTATTAGGCAACTTCCTTTCCTTTGGCAAAATGGGTCAAAAGAAGGACTTGACAGGCTCAGAAAAGTCAAAAATAGTGAGATATCTTGCAGAGGGATGCAGCACTCTTAAAATTGCAAAGCTTCTGAAGTGTGATCATCGAACAATCAAGCGTTTCATTCAAAATAGTCAACAGGGTCGCAAGAAGCGTGTGGAGAAACCAAGGCGCAAAATAACTGCCCATGAACTGAGAAAAGTCAAGCGTGCAGCTGCCAAGATGCCACTTGCCACCAGTTTGGCCATATTTCAGAGCTGCAACATCACTGGAGTGCCCAAAAGCACAAGGTGTGCAATACTCAGAGACATGGCCAAGGTAAGAAAGGCTGAAAGACGATCACCACTGAACAAGACACACAAGCTGAAACGTCAAGACTGGGCCAAGAAATATCTCAAGACTGATTTTTCTAAGGTTTTATGGACTGATGAAATGAGAGTGAGTCTTGATGGGCCAGATGGATGGATTGGTAAAAGGCAGAGAGCTCCAGTCCGACTCAGATGCCAGCAAGGTGGAGGTGGAGTACTGGTTTGGGCTGGTATAATCAAAGATGAGCTTGTGGGGCCTTTTCGGGTTGAGGATGGAGTCAAGCTCAACTCCCAGTCCTACTGCCAGTTTCTGGAAGACACCTTCTTCAAGCAGTGGTACAGGAAGAAGTCTGCATCCTTCAGGAAACATGATTTTCATGCAGGACAATGCTCCATCACACGCATCCAAGTACTCCACAGCGTGGCTGGCAAGAAAGGGTATAAAAGAAGAAAATCTAATGACATGGCCTCCTTGTTCACCTGATCTGAACCCCATTGAGAACCTGTGGTCCATCATCAAATGTGAGATTTACAAGGAGGGAAAACAGTACACCTCTCTGAACAGTGTCTGGGAGGCTGTGGTTGCTGCTGCACGCAATGTTGATGGTGAACAGATCAAAACACTGACAGAATCCATGCCAGGCTTTTGAGTGTCCTTGCAAAGAAAGGTGGCTATATCGGTCACTGATTTGTTTTTGTTATGTTTTTGAATGTCAGAAATGTATATTTGTGAATGTTGAGATGTTATATTGGTTTCACTGGTAAATATAAATAATTGAAATGGGTATATATTTGTTTTTTGTTAAGTTGCCTTATAATTATGCACAGTAATAGTCACCTGCACACACAGATATCCCCCTAAAATAGCTATAACTAAAAACAAACTAAAAACTACTTCCAAAAATATTCAGCTTTGATATTAATGAGTTTTTTGGGTTCATTGAGAACATGGTTGTTGTTCAATAATAAAATTAATCCTCAAAAATACAACTTGCCTAATAATTCTGCACTCCCTGTATTTATAGCATCTTACTTACAAAGCTCTGTATTCACATGTACGTAAACATGTTACAACCAGACCGAAGTAGCAGTTTAAATGTATCATCTAATGGAGTTCTGTAAAAAATAATAATAATAACATAATCTATGATTCCGGCATAAAAAAATAAATAAAAAGAAACAGAGTTAATCTAAATGACTTTTCAATGACTACACAGTTTTATTGTCATTCACTGTTGATTAAGTTGAGAGAGTAATTATATGGTGCCCCTTTTACCAAGAACTAAGACAGTTCCATACCCGCAGCTGTCAGTTTATTGCATGACTCCACTGCATCGTGGGAGTTTCTTATCTGCTGTTGAGAGTCTTGTTGCCACTTGAGGGTTCGCTGGTGGGTCATGTCATGTGACCTCCACAGGACGTGCAACAATGCACGCGCCAATAACCTATTACTGCCTTATATATTCCCCATGGAATCTTCAGAGAGTGAGCGACTATTCCGATACTTTGATACCTAAATGTGAGGTCCATAGGACTGCCTTTCTGCTCTTCATTACACATCCTTCAGGAACTTCTCGCCTTGTTGCTTACTCCATCCCTGACCTGATTACTGTAGCTCAGAAGACAATCCTGAGCTACAAAACTTTGCCATACACAGACCACCACTAACTACAATACGCAAATCTCTGCAATCTACCGAGAACCGTCTACAATAAGCAAGTCTTTACAACCTGCCCTGACCTGGAAAACAAGGATGAATACAATGTTTCACTGCTTGATCCACTGAACAGACTGAAGTCAAAATGTGCCAAATGCTTCTTGTCTCTTCCTGTAGTGTTCTCCATACTCTCTTAGGCAAGGCTGCAAACCTTCTCATTCCAGTTTCTAAGATTCCAAGCACGTGGCCCCATGCCCTAACAGGGAACCAGTGAAGACAAACCAGATGCATCATACTCTACTCTATGGATAAATATTCCTACTCGCCTACAAGCCATTGGTGAGTGAAAATGTAGCCCTAGTGAGTAGAACTTCACCCCTGGTATATGTGCCACAGATCCTCCCCAGAGACTTACTGTGGGAAGTATCTTATAGGACTGGCTTGTAGAGTAGAACGTGCATTTTTGAGCCCTGCTACATGCAGGGTTTACTTACTGGTTAGAGATGACCAGAATTTTATTTTCTTTCTTCCTACAAAGACAATAGCGCTTACATTGGTGTTTTGTTTGTCTAGCTTGTATTTTCCCATTTTAAACAATGAGTCATTAGCTACAAAGGGTTGTGTCTCCTTTTATTAGCCGGGAAAGGATAGTTCTGAATGATCTGGCAGCGTGCGTATAAGATGTGAACACAGTGCAGCTAGTTTGTATGAAGGAGTAATCTTTACTTAAAATGAAAGCAAATTAATGCAGTGCAGCATTAGCACAAAATCACCTTTATTCAGTGTTTAAGGTGGAAGCAGCACCACCTAGAGTCAAACACAAGATTTTTTTTTCCCAAAATTTCACCATTGCCACTATGAAGTATATAACCCACAGTTGCAATTTAAGGAACTCTTTTTCACAAAACTATTTGCATCTATAATCGTTTTTATAGAATGGTGCAATTACTCAAATATGCACATACACAAGTAACTGGACAGAAACACACAGAGACTAACGCAGAAATTCACACTCCCCCTCCACGCTTATCTCACAAGTGCCAGCTGTATCGAGCCAGGTAGGAAGGAGAGACCACCTTTGCTGGCATCTATCTGAGGAAAAAATGGTGAGAGGAGCTGTCCAGTAACTGGCAAGCATTGGTGGCATATAACCTTATATACCATTACCTGCTGCCTATAGTAATTTTATTAAATAGTAATCCCACTGTGGCACCCATACTACTGCATGCCCACGCAATGATACACATTCACTGTCTGTCTGCCACCTTTTGTTCCACATTGCCACCTCCCCTCCAGGATGTTACCGTAGATGATAGCTGTGCTTTTTATATAAGCAACATGCTTCACAAAGATCTTGCAAGAAAGAAACATCTATACAGACACTATTAAGATCTTAATGTACTTTAAGATATAAATGTCTACCAGGACAATGTTCCATAATGTAGGGATTGGAATGAATGCATATCAGTCTTGTAGGTCTGAGATTCTTTCATTGCCTACTACAGATTCTGTCATGGCATTGTACATTTATAAAGCACCTTTCAATAATCATTGTTTACGTTAAAACTGTATTGTATGCTACGATCATTTGGTTAGATAAGGTTGTCAGCTTCACCCGGTCAAATTATGATTGTAAATTATGCATTGATTTAAATGATGTCACAATATTTTTATGCATCGAAATTGCAGTCTTCATTTTTTGCTGATGTTTACATGGTTACTGTAGTTTCTTTAAATTAGAACAAAAATCTTATTATCTAGTGTTTTATCTATTTTCTCTCTTTATTAAAAATCTCTTTAATTATGGAAACTAAGCCAAAAAGCCATGGGGTAATCTTCTAACTATTTTTAGAGCAATCTCAAGTCTTGTGGGCTGTTCCCTGTAAGCGGTGGTTAGTACCTACCAAAAGTGGTGCAAGAAAGAACAACTGGAAAACCGCGTCAGTGTCATGGGTGCCCAAGGATCATTGATGCACATGGGGAGTGAAGGTTTTCTCGTCTGTTCCAATCACTCAAAAGACCTACTGTAGTTTAAATAGCTTAAAACCATAATCATGGCTAAGATAGAAAGGTGTGAGAAACCCACAGTGCATCACAGTTTGCTGTGTATGGACCTGTGTAGTTGCAGACCAGTCCAAGTGTCCATGATGGCCCTTGTCCACTGCCAAAGGTGCCTTCAATGGGCACGTAAGTGACTGAACTGGACCATCAAGCAGTGGAAGAAGGTTGCATGGTCTGATGAATCATGTTTTCTTTTAGATCAGGTGGATGGCCGTGTGTGTGCATCATTGACCTGGCGAAGAGATGGCAGCAGGATGCAATATGGCAAGAAGGCAGACCAGGGGAGGTAGCGTTATGCTCTGGGTAATGTTCTGCTGGGAAACCTTGGATCCTTGCATCCATGTGAATGTTACCTACCTAGAGATTGTTACAGAACACATACACCCCTTTATGTCAATGGTGTTCCGTGATGGCAGTGGCCTCTTTCCGCGGGAAAATGCACCCTCCGACCCTGCAAAAATTGTTCAGTAATGGTTTAAGGAACATGACAAAGAGTTCAAGGTGCAAATTTGATCGATGGAGGCCCAACCTCACAACTTGCAGGACTTAAAGAATTTGCTGCTAATCTCTTGGTGCCAGATATCACAAGCCAAGTCCAGAGGTCTGGTGAAGTCCAAGCCTCGACACATCAGAGTATGTTTTGGCAGAAAAATGGAGACCTACATGATATTAGGCAGGTGGTTTTAATGTTGGGGCCGATCTGTGCATACCTTGCACAGCCATGCACCTAAAACATGTATATTTGTGCTAAAAATAGATTCAATGTAATTACTTTGGATAAAGACCACCCTGACACCCAGTAAATGCAATAAGATGCATTCTTATCTGTCATTTTGGCACACTCACGTGCTGCACCTAAAGTATAGGAGCTCCTATCATCTCAGATTTGGGAATTGTCAGGCCAGGTGGACTGTTTACATTTTGGTCTTTACACCTGAAGAATTGGGGAGGTAATGGTTTTTACAAAGGGGCTGCACAGCCACTGGAATATGGCATCAGAGGCAGCTGAACTGAGAAGTAAAATGTTAATTTTTCACACTTCCTACACGTAACCACTATGTATTGTGACCCTTCGCTTAAAGCAAAAGATGGGTCATAAAATAATTATAATATCTAGAAATGTGTTTATGAGGAAAAGCGAGAGGAGTGGAGACAGTGTTGGGGGCACCTTGTGCTTGCATGCCAACCACACGTTTCTATAAATTTCACAGAAAAAAAAAATCTTATATTTCACATTACGGCTTATTTTTCATGCATAATTTTATTTTAATAAGAATTTCAATTAAATGTTAAATGCTATTTATCAGTTTAAATTTTACTTTTCTCTAATGTTTTCATGCAGCACTAACTGAAAAAAAAATAAGAATGTATTAAACAATAGGCAGATGAGAAAAAAATATATGAATAATAAAAAACAAAGAAAACTGAGATTTTATGCCACTTAGGACTGTGTGAATGTAGGGGGATCATCTGGAAGAAGGGGGCTTGGGAAGCAAAGAGAGCCTGAATTATCAGAAGCAGAATGGTTAAGAAGGGCCACAGCCCCTTGAGTTTCTTTCCTTTTTGTGCTCAGGAATCAATTATGGTAGAAGGGCTTTTGAGAACGAAGAATTCATCAGGATTTCTAAATGATGGGAGAGTCATCAGCCTGTCTAACGAGGACTGCCTGCTATTTACATATCGTTAAATGACAGTCCATTTAATTAGCTAAATTACCATCGCCTGATGATTGCCAGATGCCAATAACCCGAAAAGTGGCTGTAAATGGGATTTTTTTAAATGTACAAATAATTTCTTGTTAACAGTTAGTCTGGGAGGGAAGAAAAGGAGGGGTAAACTTGCTCCGAGGGTTGAGATGAGCCTACGTGTCTCTCGCTGCATAGAGATCTGTCCTGAAGTGCACTCTTTGCCACTGAGCATTGAATGAAGACATGTCTCTTTATTAATGGTCTGTGACGGCTGGTGAACAGTGAATGTCTCTCCTGGAGTTCTGGATGCTAAGATGGAAAACAGACCTCTAGCTTCTGACTATGTAAGGTGAGGTCCAAAACAACAAAGTGGCAGCTGTAGGTCTTAAAATATTTTTCACCATCATTAATATCAGTGGTTAACAATCTACACATCCTTTAAATTATGCCTCGACAGGAGATCTAGCATCCCAAAAGTTGGATATTATGGATAAAAGTAGCCTTATGCAGATAGTTAACAGGTCTCCACAGCCCCAGGAGTAAGAATGAGTTAAATTAGTTAATACGCAAGTCTAAAGCTTGAGTTATAAAGATGCGTTATACTGCATTAGCATGCAGATTTACATCTAAAAAATATATGGGGCACATCAAGTTGTAGGAACTAGCTTTATCACGCAACAGGCAAGTTTGCAAGGGTGATTAAATATGGCAATAACAGGATTTAAAGTAAGGTTATAAAAGTCTTGACAACATTTTTAAATTAACATACTGACTGAAAGAAAAAGTAAATTGATGGGTTGTATTGATCATAATGCAGGCCTGTAATATTCAAGAGTCCTAAAGAGTGATAGTAGAACAGGAACTACACTGAACAAAATTATAAACGCAGAAACAAAAGTGTTGCGTTTATAATTTTGTTTAGTGTATGTGAAATGCATTGTATAGTGTGGTTGAGTGTCCAGACACATCAAATCTGGTTAAAGGCTGCTAGTATCACTGTAAGACACTGGTGATTAGGTAGATTATTAGCTGTATTCTCGTACTAGGAGATTATTTCCCAATGCTTCGTCCAACATAATTTTGGGCATGATCGATGTCCAGGTTTTAGAAGGAATTCTGTGAACCATTAGACAATGGGAAGATGACTGCATGAGTTGGGGGTGGTAAAAACGTCTATAGTTACAAAGTGATTACTTAACTGGGATTTGCAACAAGGGTCCAGGGGTATATAATTCCAAATTGAAAAAAAAATTACTTAGTATTACAGAAAAAAGGAAAATGAACAACTTCCTGCCTCCCATAATCTAGGCAAGAGATGTAATAATGAGATTGGGCTCTTTTAAATATACTGCAATCAAATCCCACTTTTACCGATCCATCACTGCATCAAAGCACAATCGTTTTTTTCCCCATAAATAGTTAATATCAGAATATTCTGTTTCATCCTATAGCACCTAACAGGTTTTGTGCAAATTTTGTTTCAGAGCTGCAGCAGTAAAGCTTTGAGATGTCACCCCCTAGGTGTTTGGCTATAGTATAATATCAATGTGTGTGTCACGTCTCACAGATAATAATGTGCTTCCTGCCAAAACTCTTTTTTATTGAACATCTGAGTTACCATATTTACTCTAAAAAGGAGAACCGTGGTAACATATTGCGCAGAACTGAGTTTATTCCATCCTACTCTTAGAACCATGCTTTCATATTTGTCCCATTTTAAAGGGAAAATATGGTAACCCTAATAGGTGCAATCTGATCCTCTGCCCTCGCATCACGTAGCTCAGCATGCTGCACACTTAGCAACAGTTTAAGATCTTAGCTGGAAATGCTTCCCGTCATGCAGTAATCACAGTTCCCATTTACCTGTCTGGGAATCCCATTATGTCTCTTGTTATCCGCATTGAAACATACATCATCCGTTCATTAAAGTATAATCTTCAAATTATACTGCCGTTGGGAAAACAAGGGATGTGCAGCAAGCAAACATTAACCAAGATCAATACATGGTAAGCACAGAGATCACTGTGAACGAGAGAAATCCTGGGATGGTCAGAATGAGGCCAACTTCGTATTTCCCTTTAATGTGGAATAAAACTCCCATGGTGCTCTGCTACCACTGTGTCTAATTAGAACACAGCGATAGCATACATCCATAGACTTTGTTCAAAGAGGCAGAAAGTAGGAGTGGAACCAGTCTGAAGTACACAACATGACAATCACCCTCGGGGAGAACAAGAGGGGCATCTCTTAAAGGCAGTCTAAATATTATCCCATGCTGGGACATGTCAAAAACCACCAACACTGGTACTAGAAGAATAGACCACGGATAAATCAGGAGCACCATGGATAAGGTGATGGAAGCCCGTGACAGATCACTTTTACAGAAACTTGTACAAGAAACTGGTAAAAGTCCCACCCAATGGTCTTCATCCAACTGGCCAAAGCTGTATCACTGGTACAGGACTCAAACAATCTACTGCAGTGGCCTATTCTAGTATATTCTTGTAATATTATCGAAATGTACAGAGCTCTGTGGATATTATGGGTGTATCAATAAATATCAATAACAATTATCATATAACTGAAACAATGCAAAAGGCCATGCTTAGAAAGCACACTAGTAATTAGGAGCATTTTTATCCCAATTGTCTCACTTTCAAAAGAAAAGGCCTTCATGGGACCCAAAGCATCTTTTTCCTATTTTCGACACTTCTTTTTGGGCTGCATATGGTTTGTGATGTATGTAAGTGTATGACATTGTTTCTTCACAATGCTATTCACTATTACTAAGAATAAGTAATTAGAGGATGATAACTTTGGCATTGCACGTCTCAATCATTGACATGTTTATTTCCTAAATGTGTCATATGGGTGTTGGAGTACTGGCCAGGTCATCAAATCACATTTACACATTTTGGGGGCTCTTAATTCGCCTTTTCAGGAAATTAAGTGACTCAGGTTTTGAGAGGAAAAAATAACGAAAGAAAAAGTGATGTGGAAGGATGAATGAAAGCAATGTGCCATCTGGTCTCATGGTTTGGCACCTAGGGAAAAGGTTAGATGTATATTTCAGGTAAGGAATTTGTTACATCATTCGCAGTAATTCCGTTATCACACACCAATAAATACAAAGAAAGCCAATTTCTTAATGCTGCATTTACTGAATTTCAGTTCGAGAGAAGCCATTTCCCCATCAGTAAAAGAATAGATTTTCATTGTCGCAGGAATTACGCAAAAGTCAGATTCCAGTCCTCTCAAGTAAAGGGAGAAAAGTCATGGCCTGACTCGATTGCCTTGGAATGAGTTCTCAAGCAGAGAAAATAGAAATCTATTATTAATAAAAAAAAAAATAAAAAAAAATCAGTAAATCAATAAACAAAAGGGAAACCAAAGTTCAGTGTCATATATTCCCCACCCAATATGTAACTGGTTCAGTAAAGTGAGCGCAGTCCCCAGAGAGGAATCTGCATCTACTGAACTCCAGAGCAATTAAAGACATCATGTCTGCATCAAGGAAGGAATAGATTCTTATAATCGAGAACATAAAAAGTAATGGAAGATCTGGTCCTATTCTCTGGGGAAAGTAGAGAAAGCCATGGCCTGGGATGATTGCACTAGAATGTATTCATGAACAATGAAAATAAAAATATATAAGCAATATATATCAGATCAATAAATTAATACAGCGAGGGGAGTCAGAGTTCACTCCCTCTGTCTTCCCCCAGCTTGTATAACGCAAGTTTTATTAAATGGAACAGTCTCCAGAGAGGCATCCGAAGATGTCCTATGTCTCCACTCTGAGAGTCCGCAAACTCATGTGACTTGTCAGTGTGGCAGACCAAGTTATCAATAGTAACTTGCATATGTTTAATATTTCTTGCTATCTATTGCAATAATGAGGCCATAATGAGGCCAGTTTTTGGATGTTGGGTTAGTAGGAGAAGTGTTTTGGCTGCAAGTCTTCTCCTGAGTAAATACCTATGATTGCTGTTTGAGGGACAGGCTAATAGGGTTAGATAAAGCAGCAATTATGGGTGGAGAAGAATGCAGATATTGAGGTGAGGAAATCAGTCAAGGAAGGAAGCAGAGGAAAAAATATTTGAGATTTCAAGATATGAGGGAATGGGAGACATCAGACAGGTGAAAGTCATAAATGGTAAACATAAATTAACAAGTCTATAAGTGCAAAGGCTATAACACTAACAAAAATAAACATTTAACAAAGGAAGAGTTGAGCATGGAAGGTACAATAGATTTTAGTTAAACAACAATTCTACAGGGTAGGGTGGTAAAGAGGGACAAAATTTAAATATAAGTAATAGATAAATAAAATAGGTAAGACATTTGTTCTTGAGAATACCTTCAGACGTGCTACCTAAAAAATACTTTGGCTGCAAGACTTGCCAGCGCTAAGTCCTGAGTAGTTTGTAGAAACATAAATGAAGGAGGACAATGACTATGGACTATAAGAGAAGTAGAGTATACCATGGACTGAGATTGGGTTATGTTATGGAAAAATGAGATCAAAGGGACCAAAGAGAGGTCAAGCTCAGTAGTGAATTGGGTATTTTTTAATTTTTAATTTTGTTATTTATATTTTAAATTGCTTGGTTGGGCCTCTTTTGGTGGGAGAAAGATAAAGAAAGATAATTGAAAACAGATGGACACTTCAAATGGTAAGTATGAAAATATAATATATATTTTTTAAAGTGTTTCAATGAAATTTTAGTTTTTTTCTTACTATTATAAACTTAGGGGCATATTTGGGGAGGAGGAGGCTAGGGGCTTGGGTACAAGCTGATTAGATAAACCAAAGAGGATGGACATCTTCTGGTATGAAAAGGGACAGTTATGGGGCCCAGGAGACTGGCTGGCGATCTTTTAGGCTCGCGTATTACCATTTTAACCTGCTGCCAATGGGATGAAGGATGAGGTAAGGCATACTTATTGGGCCCCTACTTGGTATTATTGCAATCCAGGGGAACTGTGCGCTATTTATGTCCTTTGGTTTATTTATTTTCTTACTCTACCATTGGGCACAGTAACACAAATATAAATAAAATATAATAAAATCATTTTAAGAAACTGTTCAAGTATTTAGAACTTTTACTCTTTGTTCTAAGTTACGTTTTATGCCAAGCCATTTGCCATCCTTTTTCTCTTGTTGTTTAAAACCCAATATATGAAACAAAACGTTGATCTGCTCACGTCTGAAAGCAGAAATTATGAAGAGTATAAATATAGCATAATTCAATATAATGTTTATTTTAAAGTGTTACAGATGGCACATATGTCAAGTGTTAAGAAGGTGCACACACGTTTGGAGAATATTATAGTACAAAATCAGATATGTTCTAGATAATGTGGGAATTTTAAACAGATGTTAGCGCCAGATGCCATGTACTCTTGGGACAGGGATTCGACAAGTAGTCACAGTAATCTATGACAATGATTCAAACAAGGATATATATATATATTTATTTAGTTTTATTATTATTATTATTTATCATGATAAAAGTTTTACAATAAATTCAATCATTGACAAATTTACAAAGCTCAAGAAACGATGATTTTAATAAAGTTATTATTTTTCAAAACAATGCACCAGGCAAAGGAATTTCTACGGCACAAAACGTGCATATATACAAGTATATGCAACCGTCATTCATTTAGGAGTGATTTGTGGTTTAATTGCACAGACAAGTGAGTTGTAAAAAAAAACCAAAAATCATGAATTGGAAAGGGGTTTTTGTACTGGGCTGTTTCGAAATGGCGTTGCAAACATTTGTCAATTGTCAGATTTTACTGATGATGCATTAGCCAGTGAGATAGCCCAGTCCTGGCAGGGTTGACTCAGCCCTTCATTTTTCTGAGGTAGATAAAATGAGTACCATTAAATTGGGTAATACTAACAACCCCTGGATGTTGGGCTAAGGTAACATCCCCAGGACAGACTTGAAAACCAGAGTAATCTGAATGTACCTTTCCTGGTAAAATACTTTGTTATTAATATTTACTGTTTAGTTAATTAAATTCACTAAGGGGCAAATAATGTTTTATTTTAAGTGCCAACGATAAAATAATAAACAATAAATTGGTTTCACATGACGTAGACAGTCCAGGATCCAAGGTAAACAGAATTTTACTTAGCTACGCCTGGTGGATCAGTATATCATTATTCTAGAAAAAAAAAATATGGTGATCAAATAATGCAGGATTTTTGTATGAATCACAAACCACTTTTTTTCTTCCAAAAATTCCAACATGGCAAACCAAAAACATAGAAACATAGAATTTGATGGCAGTTAAGAACCATTCGGCCCATCTAGTCTGCCCAATTTTCTGAATACTTTCATTAGTCCCTGGCCTTATCTTATAGTTAGGATAGCCTTATGCCTATCCCACGCATGCTTAAACTCCTTTACTGTGTTAACCTCTACCACTTCAGCTGGAAGGCTATTCCATGCATCCACTATCCTCTCAGTAAAGTAATACTTCCGGATATTATTTTTAAACCTTTGCCCCTCTAATTTAAGACTGTTGTTCTCTTGTTGTGGTAGTCTTTCTTCTTTTAAATATAGTCTCCTCCTTAACTGTGGTGATTCCATTTATGTATTTAAATGTTTCTATCATATCCCCCCTGTCTCGTCTTTCCTCCAAGCTATACATGTTAATATCCTTTAGCCTTTCCTAGTCAGTTTTATCCTACAATCCATGAACCAGCTTAGTAGCCCTTCTCTGAACTCTCTCCAAATTATCAATATCCTTCTGAACAAGCCACGGTATCACACATCCCTCTCTTCTTAATCATAGAACTCAAAACATGGATGTGTCCAGAACATTTTCAAGTGTGACCCTCTGAGATACAATTATAGGATTATTTAAAAAAAAAAAACTTAAATTCCTAAGATGTTCCAGATTTTATTGATTATACAGTTCTGTATTAAAAAATTAAATTTGAAATTTAGGCATTTGTGGACCTCAAAAGTGGTTTGAGAGCAATGGTTCCCCTAGATAACTACATTGCAAATTTCGCCCCATGTGTTAGCAAGAAATAGTGAAACCATTATATTACTCAAAGGAGTACAGTAAATATTAGTTTGCTACAATTTTATCTAGCATTTACCAGGATAAAAAAAAAGTCATAAGATTCCTGAAACTTGACAAAAGGCACAAAAAAGGAAACATAACGTATGTTCTTTACAACAGTAACTCCTACAAACCAAAATCTCCCAGAGTAATGCAAAACAATATGCTTTTCATTGCTGTGTAAACTACATTAGAGGAAAACAAATATATAAGGAAAAAAGAGCTGGCGTTCCCAAGACAACCGGAGACACAGATATTATCAGGTCCTTTCGCTCACCTCACCTTATGTTTTTAAATCTGGGTTTGGGTGTACGTAGTTGTTTGTGCAAGCAAAGTGGTAAATTCAGTCAAGTGGGGTTAGTGATTTATCATCAGTCTGGCTTGAAGACGTGTAGATTTATGGCATAATTAGATTTCCATTAGAGGTGCCGCCAATGAGATAGCAGAATAACACTCTACTATTTCTATCATATGGTCAATGTCGATGATCTCAGCCAAGGAGGCGGAGCTTCCCACTGAGACTTGCGCTACTAGGGAGAAAAGGTAAGTGGAATAATTTTTGGGGGGCCAGTGACCAAAAGAACCAACAGGGTACGGTAGCCATAGGCATGCACATTTGTATTTCTAATGCTATAGTGTTCCTCTAAGAGACCAAGTATTGATCACGCTCTCAAACAACTAGCTATGTCTATATTAAATGAATTAGGGGCCAATGAATGCGTCAGTCTGAGGCGTGAAATGCGTTCAGTATCCTACTGGGTTTTACCCAGTTTTTCTTTTCTTTCCCTCCCCTTTATGCATGTTTTCGGGTTCATTGTTTTTTGTTATATATTTTTTTTTTATTTTTTTTTTTATTTTGTGCATACTTGTTAGATTTTTTTTTTTTTTTGCACACTTGCTACTTGATGTTTTATTCTGTACGAGGTTATCCGAGCCTCCAACAAAGCTGCACTTTGTTTGAATAAACCTGTACTTTGAAGGATTCGAACCACTGAAGCTGACTGCTTATTGAAAGTCCTATCCACTCATTTTCTTTTGGCATTTCCTTGGCAAATCCTTTATATCAATCCTCTCCAAACTTATGATAGAGATGGCAGGCTAAAGTATATAAAAATACACTTTAAATAAACTCAATAGGGGAATTTATGGTCCATAACTTTGAGTAATACAAGCAAAATCTTTGGGGATAAAGGCCATTGGAGGAAGGAATGGTGAGTTACCTACAATCCCTTAGCTCAGTTGAGTATAACAGGTAATTACGCACCTACATTTTATCACAACATGCTGCAACATGTTCATGTCCTTAGCCCTCGCTGTACCGACATCCCTTCCAACAACAACCGATCCCACAGGGAATCACCTTTAACGTTGTGGGATTCTGTGTTTGGCTGGGCTGATTTGCTGTGCAACTTGCACACTCGGTCCTTTCACTGCAGCAGAACTGACTACAGACATGTTAGTATTTGAAACTCAGAGTCGCCCTAAAGTGTTTATTATGTTATTTCTCTTAATAAATATTTTTTGTTTGTTTATTTTTTATCCAGCTTATACTCACTTTTCTTGATTTCTGATACCAGGACTTTCGCTCATTTTCAAGTTCTGTGATTTCTCTTACCTATGACCTTGGTTTCTATTTGACTACTCTACTGTCCTTGTACTACAATTACACCTCACTGCAGGCAACACGTGAGTGCCAATAATATGCCTCTATCAAATATTTTACTGTTTCGATTACAGGGTAGAATGTGTTCTGTGTGCTAGAAACACTTGTATCGTGACACATCTAGAAAATACATCCAGAACCCCCACATGAGGCAGGTTTGCAGGGAAGAGCACAAACAGTTCCAGTCTAGTTTATTAAGAATTTTTGAACAGTCAAGATACTTTTTATTGACAAATGAAAAAAAAAGCCAAAAAAAAGATTTCCAAGAACCACAAAACCTAATAAAGTACAACAAAAACAAAAATTAAAAAGAACGAGAAAATCCAGAAACAATAAGAATGGGTGAATCATGATTTGTAGTTTACAAGCAACGTTACAAATTGTTCTTCCCAATGATTTGCAATTCATACCGTTTAAAAGAGCCAATGTTGTGTATAAACGAAAGTGACACACAATATAGAGAAGAATGCTTATATGCACATGCTCCAGCTGTTGCTGTTGTTGATACGAATACAGAAATTTCACACATGCAGATAACTAAAAACAATCTAAAATTCTATCCATTGCAGTGATACATTTTTTTGACTGTTAACCAATAAGTTAGGATTTGTCCCATTTACACATTTGTGCAATTCTTAGTTATGGGTTTTTTTTGGTTTTTTTTTATCGTTAAATTCAGGAGATGAAGATTGCTTGAATCTTACATTCAGAGTTATTTAATAAAGAGAGAATTCAAAGTGAATTTCAAATTTAAGGTTAATGTAGCCAAATTGGAAACATTCTCTAACTGAGATGTGCTTACATTTTGGCAACTTATGCCTTAAATTCGAAATTCACGTTGCATTCTCACTTTTGTGAATAACCCTAATTGACTTTTGATTTGATATTTTTAGCAACAGACTCCTCCAAAAGTGATAATTTCCTTATTTATCACAGACCTGACTAGAATCCAAGCCCAGAGGATATTTATATTTATTTACCTGTTAAAGAGGAAGAGAAAGTTATTATAAGGGTTAAAATTATATGTTAAGAAATGAATCCTATCATTTCTGCTTGCAAGCCTTGATTGACAAAATAATTGTCTCCCTATAAAACAGAGCTCAGGAAAATCCCTTTTCTCACCACTGGTCCTGAAAGGGTTAAAAGGCTATTAAAACTTGTACATGTATCTTGCATCCTAGATTGGCCCCATTTCCTGTAGAAAACCACTAATAAATCAGATTTATTAAATAGAATAAGAAAGAAACACAGAAACATATAATATGACAGCAGATAAGAACCATTCGGCCCATCTAGTCTGCCCAATTATCGAAATACTTTGAATCAGTCCCTGGTCTTATCTTATAGTTAGGATAGCCTTATGCATATCCCATGCATGCTTAAACTCCCTCACTCTGTTAACCTTTACCACTTCAGCTGGAAGGCTATTCCATGCATCCACTACCCTCTCAGTAAAGTAATACTTCCCGATATTATTTTTAAACCTTTTCCCCTCTAATTTAAGACTATGTCCTCTTGTTGTGGTAGTTTTTCTTTCTTTAAAATATAGTCTCCTTATATTCAAATGTTTTTTTTTCTCACTTGAGTTACGATACTTCTGCTTACTATAACTGAGAACTGGGTATCCTTGAACACCAGGCAATTTGTAAAATGAATTTCCTATAATGCAAGAGAATGTATGTGCCTCATGGGAAGTGTAGTCCAAAAACATGTGGGTTGTCAAGGTTAGTCATCACTGCCATAGTATATCTCCCACATGTAACCATACTCAATTAGAAAGTACAAAGTTCTGGCCTTTGTCCCATACTCTGTTCGTCATCGCCTCTGGCCATTTTCTGACTCCATTTGCAAGTCTAAAACAGTCACCTATGCTTCCCAGAGAGGAGGCAGAGTACTGATCTCACAGCAGCAAGTGGTGGACGGGCAGAGAGGCGTCTGTCACTGAGATAATATTTGCACATTAATAATGCACGGCCTCTATTCAGCCGTCTGGATTAATTTGGATGTTATTTATCCTCAATGACGACGTGATTCAGAGAAGCGCTTAACTTACTCCTAAATCATCTGCTGAATCCACAATATATCCATTATCTTTATTTAACATCCACTATATCGAACAGCGAGTGACTGACGCGTGCCCCCGCCTCTCCTCTTCTGTTGCATGTTAAGCAGAAGATCACAAATGAAACCTTCACTGTGAATTGTATTTTAAAATTATCTTTTTGTTTTTGTTTTTGCAAAAACCTAAAGGATATAATTTCTTAAGCTTGCTAACGTCTCATGAGTTTGAGAAATCATATCAGCATTTCTTTTACTAATCTGACCCCCTGATATCTTCCAGGCAAAAACCATATTCTGCTGACAATTCTATAACATAGGATTCAACAATAGCATGAGGCCCAAGAAGAATAGTATGAAGACTGGAACCCAGCAAAGTGTGCAGGTCACAGTAATAACCAGTAAGGATTCTCTGGGATTCTAATGTTATGACCATGAGTCACAAGCCAGCAGCTGAGGAGAGCCCCAAACAGTAGCAATGATAGAGCAAAATTAACCATGACAACCCTAGGCAGCTGCCTATGGTCCAGAGGATATAAAGGGTCCTGGGACCATGCATTTGTTTGGCTCCATTTACCACCCATATGCAAAGAATAAACGGGGGATCCCAAACCTTTAACTTGCCTAGGGCACTATGAGATCTTAGTCATTCTCTGAGCCAGTACATAGATGAGACATACACTTGCACATGGCACAGTGTGAATATGACATAGAATGAACTGTAACAGCATACTACCCATACTAGCTTTGTTTTAATAAAATAGTGGGTGATGTTATGACAGCAGATTAGTTAGTGGTCATGTTGATGCTGCTTGCTGTAGTGTTGATGGAAAGTGATTAGGTCAGGCACAGACAGTGGGAAGCTTCTGTCTAATGTACGCCTTCTTCTAAATGTGATTATCAGAACAGAGACAGACAAAACATGTTCTCTACTAAATCTTTCATCTCTGACTGTAGCTTATCAGGACATGAACTTCATCAGGACTGAATTATAAACTCTTGACATGTGCAGTGTCGCCATATGGGCAGGTGAATCTGTATCTGTCTGTCAGGGTACCTGAAGTCTCTACCTCTGAGAGAGGAAGAGACTTAGAAGAGTATCCGACCAGAAGGGCTGTTTCCTCCGTCCCTCGCGGTCCTTCCGGTCATTTACACGCCGGCCGCGAGGGATCCACTTCCTTTTGTAACACGACGCCCAGCAGTCGACGTCATGACGCCAACCCGGACCGACCTGTCACTCAGTTGTCTGGAAACTAATCAGGACTCGTCAGAGGCGTGTCTACTCTCCTGAGCCAGGGTATTTAACAGTGCTTCTTCCATTTGCTCATTGCCCTGTCGTGGTTCTAGCCTGTCTAGTCACTCAGTGCTCTTGTATTCCAGTTATCCTTTTGGTTCCGACCCGGCTTGTTTGTATTACTCTGCTTATCTCTGTTACCCTTTGACTCGGCTTGTTCCTCGCTTACCTGTCTTCTCGTTCCCTCGACCTCGGCTTGCCTTTGACCATTCTCTCTATCTCCGTACGTTAGTCCGGCCATTCTAAGGTCCGGTATACGTACCTTTCTACTGTCTGTACTCTGCGTGTTGGATCCCTGTCCCGATCCTGACACTGTCAAACCATCCCCACCCCCTTTAATAAAACACAACACGTGTGGGTATGGGAAATGTGTCCACAGCTTTTATTAAACATAACATTTAATAATAAATAAAAGTCATTGCGCCCCACCTATTGACATCTTGTAATTTTAGCAGGCCCAATAATAAATTGGGCAATAACTAACCATAAATAATATATAATAATATATAACACATAACCAATAAAGCCACCTACGGACTTGAAACCTCCCAACACCATACCCAACTGATAACTCCAATTCTATTTCACCATTCCTTTTTACCTACCCCTTGCTCCTTTTCTAACTCCAAAGTCCCTATCACCCGATTTTCTTCCCTTTACCAGCCCTGCCGCAAGCTCAGACCTTGATCCCTTAAGACATCTGAGCTCCGCCACCTTGCAACAACAGTGCCTGGCCACAAGTTTAGACATTGACCCCTTAAGACATCTGAGCTCCACCACCCTGCAAAAACATTGCCTGGCTAAGCCCTTCTTTAAACCCCAGATTCAACAAATCCCAACCCACCTCCGTAAGGTGCCAGTAATACCCAGCCAATCTATTCTCCAGTTCCCTGTGCCTGACCACAACACCCCCTCCGAATAAAGCTAGCCATTAAACTGTTCACCTTGCAATGACAGCGATCAATAACCACCGCATCCCTCGCATGCCACCACCGAAGTCACAGTCCAATCTCTGACCAGATGAGCATGACCCCCCGGTACCACATCCCTAATCCCGTTGACATCCTGCTTCATCCATCTCACCTGGTCCCTCTGTGGAACAAGCCCCAAATCATTACCCCCTGCAAGGAAGACAATAAAATTGGGCCATCCACCCCCCTGCACCAAACAAAACAGTTCCCCGCACACCGATTTCCATCCAAACACCCGGTACCAAAACCATTTTAACACCAACTGGTCCTCAGGAAAGCCCAGCTGCTGACTCTTAAAACAAACTGCAGCTCTCCTCCAGAAGATGTATGAGTGCCAAATGATCCATGCTACATGACCTGGGGAAAGAAGAATGTAAAATCAGCATCACCCCCAAGAACCAGCACCCCTCACCCCCTCACACCAACTTACCCAGGCAAACATAGGAGTGGAACCGCACTGATTTCCACCTGCCAATCCTCTGAACCAAGTCCTCAGCATACCCCAACCGAGTCGCCTCCGTAGCGGCCTCAATACAGAACGAGTGCATTCCAAACTGTTCTGGGCACAACACAAGACTCCTAGATCCCGCTGAAACTGCGAAAAACTTGAACCTAGACAGCGATAACCCATCCATGTGGACCAAAAAGGAACCCCCTCTCCCCCAACAGACGCTTCCCAAAGTATCTTTTCACCACGTTGACTGGGCAGAAGGGGAAAGCATGCAATTCTATATTCATACCCTTTCCGCGCACATCCGTTTCGGAAAAAATGAACGATCACCCTATCCCCAACTACCGCGACATCGCTCCACTGCACGCACCCCCCCCCCACCTTCCCAATTGGCACTGACAAGCTCACTCACCCAAAATGCCCCGAAAAATACTAGGCGAAACGCTACCCCAAATAGCAATGATTCGTAGTCGCTAAAGCAAACCTCAGGCAAAACTTTAACCAGCTCTACCAAAAGGCGAATGGACATGGGCCTACATGCATCTGGTACCCTCCGACCCCTTCAGCTCTTCAGTGCCTGTCTTATAAGGAAGTATTTTGTCAGGTCCCCACACCCATGGAACCCATGAAAATCAAAACGGCAATGCCACCATGTGCCTGTCCACAACGTAAACCATAATAGTGCATCAAAAAGTGAACCCTCCAAAGCAGGCCCCTTACTCTCACCCAACGACCTATCCCACAACCCCCAAAACTTACAATAAGCAGACCACGTTACCGGGGCCAAGGACGACCTCACAAATCCCCCAAGCAAGCGGTCCCAAGCAACTACAATTCCTCCGGGCACGATTCCCCGACCTCCTGCGCCCCCAGCGCCTCCAGCTGAAACCGGGACCACTGCGAAAGAGAAAGTGCATCAGCCACATTATTCAAATAACCTGGAACGTTCCGCGTCCAAAAAACAATATTGAGAGACATCCACAGCAAAACGTACCGCCGAGGATGCCGACAGGTTGTTGACTGCATACACCACAGCAATATTGTCCGTGAACAGAGGCCCCCAGAACGGTAGAGCTACCACTAATAGGAAGAGTTCAAGAAAGGTCAAGTTGCAGATGAGCTGCTTCCCCATCCACGATGCCGGCCATGACACCGCGCACCACCTACCCCTGAAGTATGCGCCAAAGACCACGCTCCCCGAGGCATCTGTAAACAACTGCATGTCAACCATGCCGTATCCCGAGCTAGCCCCCTACTGAAAGCTAGCCCAGTGGGAATCACCCATCAAGCAAAGTTGAGCTTGCCGAGCAAAGATTGCAATATCCAAAGTGTGACCTTCTTGGCCTGACGCACTTCCCCCACTGCAGCCTGAAGTCCGTCGAGCTTGTCCCGAGGCAACCAACATTCACACTTCGCCGAATCGATTTATGGCCCCAGGAAGCAAATACAGTCCATGGGACTTTCCATCTTATCCACCGCCAAAGGAACTCCAAACAATCTGGCCACTCACTGAATGTTACGCAAAAAAAATGCAGGCACGATGAAGAGTTCCCAGGAGCCACACACAAAAAGACTCCCCGCTTCCTGCCGCACCTCCCACTCCAAAAAAGTGCTGAACTTCTCGAAGTAGAAGCACGAGATAGAACAACCTATCGGGAGACATAGATCCACGAAATACTGACCGTCAAAACTGCAACCCAGCAAGTGATGACAATCCGGATGAACCGGAAGCAGTCGGAATGCCGCTTTCCTATCCACCTTTGCCATAAGGGGGTGATGCCCGGCACTCCTAAGCAACTCGTCCGCCTGGTCAAATGATGTGTAGGAGACCGAGCACTCCCTATCTATGTTGTTGTTAACCGACGACCCCCACTGCTAAGACAGGTGATGGATCATCCGGTACTTCCCTGGTAGTACCAGAAGCAGCTGTGATTTACACACTGATTGAGAAAGCCCAGTGATCTGGGAGAAACGCGTCTCAGCAAGAGGAGCCTTTATGGGACATTCTCTTAGACTTCAGTGCACAGGTTTTAATATACATTTTAATTTTTTTATTATTTCTTTGTTTTTATTGCACAATAAATCAATTTAGTCCTACTACGGCTTCCTCCACTTCTGCTTCCAAAGAAGGGCTGGTGTCCTCTTTATAGGCACCCAAGTGCTATCACCCAGAGCCAGGTTCTGTTTACTCTGGAAAAGGTGAGCATTTACTTGCACTTTTAATTAAGTCATTGTTCATATGGCACAATATACTACTGTCAGGATTCCTTAGAGACCCAACATGCAGGATGTAATAGAAAAATGTGTACCGGGCCTTAGAATGGCCGGACTTAACAAACAGATAAAGAATGGTCAGGGACAAGCCAATGACAAGGTAGCCAGAAGTCATGGAATTGAGGATACAAGCCAAGTCAAGGGAAACAGAAAACACAGTAGCGAGATAAAGTCAGATCAGGAATACAGAAATGAGAATAGTCAGAAAGCCGAGGTCAAAATACAAGTACACACTGAAAAGCAAAGCACTATTTGGAACTGTGAGTAGAACCACAACAGAACAAAGCAGACCAAAGAACTATGGTTGAATCTGCCTTTTATAGGCTAGATCTTTAAATTTGAACCATGCGCCCAAAACGTCCAAGTTTGAATTTTTTTGCGGGCCTTGACGTCATTCGCGTCATGACGTCATCACGTACGCGCCGTGATGGCGTCATTAGTGTCATGACATCGGCGTACGTGCACCGCCTCATAAAAGAGGGCGGAGCTACAGCGTCCGGCGTTGGAACCGCTGGAGTGGAGACTGGAAGCAGGAGCACTCCAGAAATGTGAGTGAGCACGACAACTACACCATAAGCGGTCTGTTTTATTTTTATCCCCTGAGGATATTTACTGGGACCATCAAGGGTCAACTGCCATCAGATGGCACAGATGCTGATGTGATTTGAGCCTGTCCGTCTAGAGGCTCTAATCCATGTGAGTGTACATCTCATAGCCTCTTCTTAATTACCACGTATCCATCGCGGATTTATAATGTGTGATTATTTTCTCTCCCCCATTTATGTTCTACCTATATTTGAATATTTTGTCTCTTTTCAATGTATGTTTTATTCTTCTTCTGCCACATATACCGCTGATCCATTGGGCCAAAAAGTACCATTTCTGTTTTATTGCCCACAGAACAGAATCCTAAAAACACCAGTGGCCTATTTATATGATTTTGAGCATATTGAAGTCAACATTTCTTGTGCTTTTGTTCAGAAATTGTGTACTTCTTGGAGTTCTGGCATGGAAATGCGTTAGTATGTGTCTTACTGCACTCACTGAAACCTCAGTGCCTGTTGCAACAAGTGTTGCTGCAGGTCTTTTGCAGACACTTGAGAGTTTTCACAGCCTGCCTTCTCAGAAATCTGGTTGCATCAATGGATAGCTTCATTTTTCTTCTCATCCTGGTAATCACTGTTCCTTCTACTTTGAACTTGCGAACTATGTTTCCAATGTTATCTCTAGGAACATTCAGTTCCTTCGCTATGTTTTTGTATCCTGTTCCTTGTTTGTGAAGGGCGATGATCTCTTTTCTTAACTTTGTGGACCATTCTTTTGACTTTCTATATTTCTAACATGCAGTCAAACATGACACTCAACAAGCCCCTAGCCAATTCAGGTATTTCAAGTGTTCCAGCCCAAGTACATCTGCTGCAACTAATGAAGCCCTTGATTAGTTGAATCAGGTGTGCTTGAGACAACACCTGCTTTGCATATTTGTGCTGTTGTGAGGTATGCTATTCAGGGGGTTGAATAATTTGAGACAGGAGAAGTCATTAAAAGTTGCATGTTTTGGTTTAATTTGGTGAATCCACTTGAACCATTCATTGTATTGAGCTATTTCAATTGCTTTTGCTTTATTTGTTCATTGCAAACAGCTGAAAGTTTCTAAATGTTGACAGTAAACCTGATTTTCAATGGGGATTGAATAATTCTGATTACAAATGTATATATATATATATATATATATATATATAGTTTTTCTATGTAGCTGTCTGTCTATCTGTCTGTCTCTTTGTCTTTCCATTTACCATCTGTTACTTTGCATGTAAACAGAACAAGCTCTATGCATTCACCTCTTAATGCCCGGAGGAAAGGGTAGTCTTTCAAGCCATGGTTCCCCAGACGTTTCCTCCACGGGGTTTTTTTTGGGAAGGGTAGTCTTTCAAGCCATGGTTCCCCAGACGTTTCCTCCACGGGGTTTTTTTTCTCTCCAGAGTGCTGAAAGATGACTCTTCGTGAGCCCAGAAGTCACCTACATATTGGCCAACTTCCTGGACTTATCTATAATTAATTATATCAACAGATATTATATTGAACAATTATTAATTATATTGTTAGACATTATTGATAATTATTATATAATAAATTATAAGCTATATTTACCTGATAAGCTCCCTATATCCCTGTCGCAGACAATAGCATACCTTTGATTCTGTGAATTGAACTTAATAAATGAAATATGAATTTATTTATATATGTCTTATGTTGATTTGCATAAATGGGTAAATGGTTTGGATGTATCTAGAGGGACTGGGAGGGGATCTGATATAAGTATACATCAACCATTTATAATGGGAGGTACTGTGATATTATTTAAGACTGTGTGTAGATATTTGTTGTTGCTGTAAATACATGGGATATGGAATACTGAATTCTCAGCAGTTATTAAGGGAAATGTAAGTGAGGGCAAATTACTCCTACAGAATAAGGTAGTAGCCATTTCCTTTTTCCCACTGAAGGGAGTGCGGCAGAGAGAGACAATTTGTCAGGCCTTAAGCCTCCCGATGTCTCCTCATGCTTCCGGGTTTGACAGAGCTTAGCCACACCCCCATTGCCGCAGTCTGCTATTTAATGCGACCGCACCAGCTGATAGAGGCTGGATTATTGAAACGCGTACCGCGCCAAACTCACCGGCTCACATACCTCGGTGAGACGACCACTCGCTACTAGACCGGACTGGAGGAATATTCAAGTCCCCAACATCTCTCTTCATCACGGACAACTACCAGCACTCTCGGCAACCATTCACTGAAGCAACCGCCTCTGAGGAGAGCTGGGGACACAATCCCTCTACTTCCAGAAGTTAAGTAATTTACAGTCTCTGAGTTAAAGAGCTAACAATGTTAAAGCTTTATTTCAACTTACTAAAGTCTGCTATCAAGTTCTCCAGCAAGCCTGCTACAGCTTTCCTCAAATCAAGTATTATTCAAGTTCAGCTGTACATGTCTTGCTACAGATAATCGTATTTCTTCATACTGAAGTCTGCTATCAAGTTGTTCAGCAATCCTGCTACAGCTTTCCTCAAATCAAGTATTATTCAAGTTCAGCTGTACCTGTCTTGCTACAGATAATCTTATTTCTTCATACTAAAGTCTACTATCAAGTTGTTCAGCAAGCCTGCTACAGCATCCCTCAAAACAAGTATTATTTAAGTTATACTGCACCAGTCTTGCTGCTGATAATTCCAATGTATATAATCTCTTATAATTTGAACTGTTAACAAGAATAACGGATGCTAATGAATTCTGAACCTTGTCAATGCTAAATGAAACAAACCGTTTATTATTTAAAGAAACAGTAACTGTAATTCTGGAACTGAAGTCTCAGTTCCATCTAAGTGTCTTAATAAAAGATCAAAGTCCTAACAAATCTGCAGTTGTGTTCCACATCATTTACTGTGAACGTGACACAATTAAACAATTAGTGTTCATTATAAATCTACAGGAGAATGCATCTCTATAGTCCTTTAACCTGTTTTCTGTTCTTCAAAAAACAAACCTATACGTAGGGGTATTTCCCTTTCAGTAGTTGCCAAATGTCTTGTTTTTGCATTCCTTGCCTGGCAAAAATGGACTCTAGAACTTGGTTCTATTAGATGATTCATCTGATAACAAACAGACTGATTACAGACTAATATGCTCACTGTTTGATCTGATTGTGGCATAGATGTAGTAACTCTGGGGTATGCCAATTATGTAATTCTGGGCTAGGCAGCATTCAGCATCCCAGATGTTGTGGACTACATTCCCCATGCTCTTAAAACCATCCTGGGACCATGTAGTCCACAACATCTGGAGTGCCAAAGGCTTCCCACCCTGGAAGAGGAACTGACATTCCCCATGCTGGTCTCAATCCCATCCTGTCTTTAAACTTGCCGTAATAGAATAGTCATTACATTTTGGGATTTCAGGTGATAAATTCTCAGTCCCGATAAAGGCATTAAATGGTGTTCACGCTTAGCCCGTCTCAAACCCAACAAAACATTGACCATTGCAGATAATCAGGATCTGTCTCACAATCACAGTGAGAAATCTCCATATAATGTTGGGTAATATCCAGACGATAAGTTATCAAGTTGGCAACAGCGTGTCCCAATTTTTCATTTTCATCAACATTCTGTAAGGGTGATTTTATCTGTTGAAAGACAGTGTGATCTTCTGATTGCATATTGCCACTGAACAGCTAAAATAGTACAAGAATGAATTGTGCCAGCATGCAGGATGTAGTAGCTGATCAGTCTGGACTGTGCGATGCCAGGGGGCATTATTATATATTTATGGCAGAAGCATTTGCCACTGATGGGTTCACTCAGTCTGCTGGATACAGCCCTGATGTTTCATGCCTGCAATACTCTGCGGGCGACATGTGTTTACATAAGCAGTCGTAAGAAGGAGGATTCTCCTAATCTTCCCTGATACCGTTTACATTGCAAAGGGCAAAGAACGCTACGGGGAGTACTAGGGAAATGTTGTATTTAGACATAAAGTCAGGACAAATTTGTCCCTTGCCTGCAGAATGCAGCGTTGCGTTTCATTGTACGGTGTTTATGCAGAGACTAGACAGATGTAAATATAAAGAAGACAGGAGATAGTAGAAGCAGGTTTAAGATGTTCAAGAGAACAGAGCAGAATATGGGGAATAAAACAGACTGATGTAGCTTTCTGGGGGCTGTAGGGAGGAATGAGGGGCTACTTTGATAAGTAGGAACAATGCCTGGTCTGCATTGAATAACAGATCTGCAGATGATGTTGAAATATCAAGACTTTAAGTTATTTAAAGAGACACTTAGTATGCTATAGTGGTTATGGTGCCAGAGGTTCCCTGGCTCCCCCTACATTGTAAGGAGTCAAACTGTTTTAGAATGGTTTGACTTTTTATCTGTGGTCCACTGGGTGCTGCTTCCCTCATCTACCAAACAGTAAAAGCCAGAATCTTTTGCTCAGGAGTTTCCATTAGCTCTCCTGGGTCAAGCCTTGCAGTACAGGGCTAGTCATTGGCTAAGAGCATAAGCTGATGGCCCCCTGGCTATAAGGCAAGCCAAGGGGGCTTGAGCTGTAGTGGAGGCAGAGAGCAGTGCACCTCAGATAACAGGTGAGAAATCAAACTGTTCTAAAATTATTTGACTTCTTCCAACATTGTGGGGAGCAAGAGCAATCCTGGCATCATAACTACTACAACACACTGAAATGGTTGTGAAAATTGAATTTTCCTTATAATTAAAAAAATAATTTCTATTAGAAAAAAAATTGGGGGCAATCGTAAGACCTCCATTTTGGGGATATGGCTAGCATCCAGACTAAATAATAAACCAATCAGATATTGTTCCCAACCAAACACTGACAGCTGTTGTCACTGTTGGCTGTCAGCTACGATGCAGGTGGTTTAAATCCCGAGTGATAAAACAAATCTTTCATAAGTCATTGCAGCTCGCAGGCTTCACTACTTTGCAGGTGATTCTTTTTAATTATTTTAAAGTCATGTTGACTTTTAAAAGTTTCCTACTTCTGTTAGTATTTTAAAGGATGCTTATTTCAATGGGTAAATGATAAACACTTCATTTGTAAAATAAACTGAAACATTAGAGGGAAACGACATGACGAGAGCTCCTATCGAAGCCACAAATGTTTAACACCTTCATGACAGGTGATAAATCAGGACTGCCACAATATTAATGGATTTGTCATAGTATCAAAGCATTTGCCCTGAAAGTGTTAAAATAGATTTATTTATTGTTAAATTTGTGAGAAATCACCACCAATAATCAATAAATTCCCAGGCACAGGGTTTGGACTGAGGGTGCAATGAAGGCTGCTAAAAAGTGTTTTTGGGGTGCCCAAATAATTAAATTATCCCCCTACTCCACAGCAAGGATTTGGTAAAATACATTCGGGAAGTCACTGATAAACTTGCTCAGAATAATTAACATTCCCAGCGTTGTGCTTGTGGTAAAAGAATATGAGGAAGGCATTCGTATGGGCAGCCATTGTCCAGGTCCCATTCTGTAATCAGAGTAGGAGAAGATTGAGAGAAAGACCTACTACTTCTCATAGGATGAGGAGGGAATTGGGCCGACTCTCTCCTGGTTAAATGATTATAGAAAACCTTTAGGTCAGTAAATACATTTCTTCAAATAAGGGCCTGGTTTAAATACTCCCTTCCTCGAATATATATTGTCACTCTCTAGGAGGTGAAAAATAATTCCAGTTTATCTTCTCCCTATGTTAGGAGATTAATAGAATACCTTGTCTTATAAATAAGACTTGATTTCGGTAAATAGACAGCGCATCAGAGGGCCCCTATTCATAAATATTTGTTATTGATTTTCCACATGTGATACCTGATATGACATCAATAATATCTTATGATTTATTGTAAAAGATTAATTTACTCTGTAAGATGTTAACATCAATAATTTGGTACATGTAAGATTAAGTTGTGCTGTGCCTTTAAATACACTATAAACCTTTAATATAGTGAGTTAAACCAATATATAAATGTATCTCAATAGCAAAAATAAATAATGAAATAGAGGGTGTTTTATCAGGTATTTACACTACATAGGGTTGCTGCTGAATCTATTAACCCCTTAAGGGCACAACTTCTAGAATAAAAGGGAATTGTGACGGGATATTTCCGACATGTGTCCTTAAAGGGTTAAATTGTATTTTTTTTTTTTATGGAATCAAATCCAATGTATCGCCATACATTTACTTTTGTATTCCACAATTCATCAATAAATTGGGGCCTTTAGTTAAACGTAAGCAGCGGGTGTACAGACACATAGCATGCAGATCACATCTATAATGACGTAAAAATAGATCCTGTTTGTTTTTATAATTCTTCATTTAAAGGGTTATTCCAAACATCATTACCACTATAGCCCGCTGCAGTGGTTGCAATGTGATGAGTACACTGGACACATTTCCCAAAAGTGAAGTCAAACCGTTTGCGATGCTTTGCCCTCTTACCTGGGTCCTAGCGAGCATTGAGGATCCGATGATGGTAGCTCAACTCCTTCATTGACTGAGAGCAGTCTCAGCCAACGAATAATGGGCCAATGAATATTAGCATTGAACTAATATTAGCCAGACCAGAACTCTTGTTCTGATATGGTTAAAGGCGTCTTAATGAGTCAAAATAAAATATCTCTAACTGAAAAAATGCTCAAACAGACTCCAGGCACCATGCCTACTTCAAAATACTGAAGGGATAAAGGTTCTTTGAGTAACCCAAATAGATCTAGTTAAGTGACAATACAATACCCAGAGGAAGGGTGTATGCAAAAGAAGAGGAAGAGATTTTCTTTAGTTTCCAAGTTAATATAAACCCTCAGCAATACATTGAAGAAAAAAAACGTAGAAGTAAAGCTACAGCCGTTATCTTGCAGAGCCCATGAGCCAACTGTCAACTGCCATGCAAAAGATGTTCACCCACCTGATGCACTCTCACTCCCCACATGAACGCACCATACACCCACCCAGACCAATGATCTCCATCCAACACATGAACTCAATGCGCAATGCCTTGGAGAAGTGGAACTATGAATTATCTAATTTAGAGGGCAATGGTTTTTTTTCTCCCTTGATGGCCTGAGCATTGCAGAGAATGAAGGCTCCAAGGTTTGACATTATCTATCACCCTTGTCACTACAACAGCAAAGACAGATCTCAGAATGCATTCAAACTAAATCTGTAATGTTCTGCGGTCTTTGCATATTTTGCAAAATAAAAATGGACATGACTGACTTGTCATGGTCCAGTGCCCGAGGCATGCTGGGAAAGTTAGTTTTACTTACCTCAAACTGTCGCTCATGGTCACCGCCATCTTCTCCTATAGGACCCTCTTGCCTGCATACATATCAGTGCTGTAATCTTGAGTGTGCAAAAGAGTAGAACACTGAGGTCTCCATAGGTTGATGCCTGAATCCCACTGCTATCCAACAGCCAACTGCTGGGATTGGACAAAAGTTGATGATGGAGCTCTGCCTTTTGTCAAATTTTGTCACTGCAGGCTTGTCTAAAAACAGTAGTCCCCACCTTGGCTTATGGAATCTTTGGATTATGTGTTTCAATTAAATCCCAACCAAGTCACCATCAGTATTTCATAAAGATTTATCCTAAGTTAACTATAGCTATGAAATACTCTTAAGTAAATAAAGGCACAAAGGTTAGATCAGGGGAAACATGAAACTCCAGATCTCTTAAACGGTAAACATTGTATTACAGATAATTAGCCTGGAGACCTTCTACATGTATAATTACATGTCAGTCAAATTAATTGTGAATAATTGGCTAAACGTCAAGTAACCCCAACAGACCTCCCATAGATACACAGCACAGACTTTTTGGTTAATAGCTGAGCTCCAACACCCAACAAAGAAACATCAGAATGTTATGCACCCTAAAAATACTAGATACAATCTGAATAAACGTAAAGGGACACTATAGTCACCAAAACAACTTTAGCTTAATGAAGCAGTTTTAGTGTATCGACCATTCATCGTAAGTCTTGCAGCTCAATACTCTGCCCTTTCGGAGTTTATATACTTTTGTTTCTGTTAATGCAGCCCTAGCCACACCTCCCCTGGCTGTGACCCACATAGTCTACATTTAAAAAAATGGTTTCGTTTTCAATTAAATGTTTACTTGCTTTAGCAGTTTTATCTCCTGCCATGTAAATTGAACTTTAATCAAACACAGGAGCCTCCCTCAAGGTTTAGCAAGCTATTAACAGTGCAGGAGATAAGAATGTCTAGATTAAACAGAATGTGCAATAAAGGAAGTCTAAACGATATATCTCATTTTACAGGAAGTGTTTAGGAAGGCTGTGCATGTTACATGCAGGTAGGTGTGGTTGACTTGGGCTTCATAAACAAAGTGATTTAGCTCCTAAATGGAAGAGAATTAAGCAGTGAGACTTGAGGGGCATGATTTATACACCAAAACTGCTTCATTAAGCTAAAGTTGTTTTGGTGACTATAGTCAGGACCACCCTCATAAGGTGATAACCATGATGGTTGTCACATGCCTGGTGGTTTTGGGGGACCCAGCTGCCCCACATTCCCGATCTGCAGCAACAGAACTGCCACCAGTTCAGCTGCACCTGGACCCGCACACTGGCCCATGGTGGCCCATGCACTAAGCCATCCGATGTCTTTAGGGGACCAGTCAGCGCTGCAGCCCTTTAATAGTGCGACTGGGCACCTTTAAAAATGGCAGCCATTTTAACTAAAGAGGAAGTTATGATACAGTCGGTTTTTGCATCTTTATGGTATTTATTGCATGTTGATTTACATCTGCAAAGTTATTCACTAAAATGAGAATTTAAACCGAGCTAAAAGTGATTTAATAATTTAAGGCCATAATAGCCAAACTTGAAAAAATCTCAAGGTCAACTATGCTCCCAGTTCGGATACTTTGGCCGTAAAGTTGAAATGCATTATGCATTTTTACTTTAGCAAATAACCCTGCAGGTCTACTGACACGTTTACTACATTTGTTGACCCTTGTAGTAAAAATTACATGTGAAATGGCATTCCAAACCTTTACTTCAATTCTTGACTTGAACAAAATGAAAGATAGGGTACATAGGTAACTAAATATATATACCAATATTCGCAAAGACAATGACACCTGTAATAACATAACTTCACATGCAGATTGCTGCAATAACATGCCATAACATATCATTACTGAGAGAAAAATATAATCCGTTGAACAACTATAATAACGCGATACAATCATATTTCTACACTTAGAGCAATATAACAAATTCTACAATGATATAGGAGTATTCAGAGTGATATAATAACACGCAGAATGATACAATGAGCTATATTACTAGCCTCGTGAATAGCTAAGTCATTAACGATTTGATGACATCATATTCATTAAAGCCCTTCATTAACCCTTCATGTTGCAAGCTGCTGCTCGTCAGCTTCAAATATTTGGAACATCTGCCTCTGATTAAGAAGCGTCCAGCGGCAGGATAATGATCACAGCGTTTAATTACTGCTTAAAAAAACCCCGTCATTTGCTCTTGTTTTAATTAGTAACGCTGGTTTGTGCGCGAGGAACGCAGCCCCCGATAAATGTGCTGCAAATTGATTTGGTGTGCGCAGAGAATCTTAATTAGTCCATGTACCCTGCGGATGCATCAATTATTAGACACAGGCACGAGCAAGCTTGAAGTCTAATGAGCTTACAATCTAATGAGCTCACTGGGTAAGGCACTCACAGTTTATTCAACCTACAAAGTAACAAGATTAGAAGCTAAAAAACGTATTGGACAAGATGCTTTCTTAAATGGTTCGCTGCCTCAAATAAAATAAAAATATTGTCCGTATCGAATACAATGGACAGTTTGGGATTTGGTTTTGCCAGCTGTTTAGCCATTAAAATGTATCATTCATCAGTGCAACAAATCTTGGGGCACCTTTAGAATTGCAGAAACACTCTGCCCACAGAATGGATAAGCGTTGTGTGTTCGTAGGTTACCCTGGGGCAGTGAAACATTATTCATGTGACACTATGATCTTCAAATTACATTAGCAATATACATCTTGCCATAACATAGGATATTTACGTGTTCTGAGCCAGGATTGGGCAATGCGTGACCTTCCCACTGTTACTTGACTATAGTCTCCTAGAGGCTGGACAAGAATCACTGGGGATCTAGTCCAAAAACAGCTTGACGGCTTCGTAAGGTTGTTTTGGAGATGAAATTCATCAGCAATCTGACCTTGCAAGGGCACGCATCCCTGCAGGAAAGCAGTTACAATCTAAGATGCTTACTTACAAAGACTGAACATGCTATAACAATTGTTTGCAATGTCTTACAACACTTTGAAGAAGAATTAGGCACTAGGACAGCACCACAGTTCTTAGTGCTCTTGTTGAACTATAATTTGACTGCTTGGCCTAATGTTCTGCTCACCAAGAGTGGTCAAAACCAGAACATAAGTAAGACCTTCTTATCCATATTCCATAACCATGTGATACTTTGTCACAGTTAGTTTCCATAAGTTGCAAATGGCAGGCACAATAATAATGTGAGATAACATACTGGATGTCGACTTAGGTCACCTTCAAAGACCTGTCCAAGAGATATGCTTTGTCACTACTCACTGCATATATTTGAATATGTTTTCTTAGAACTTAAGTTATCGTGTTTGCTTGGCCACATGTAGAGCTAGGCAAGTGTCATAAAGGCAAACCCAGTCTTGCAAGCTGCAATAGAAGACACTCCGAATGCTCAACCTGTCAAAATGTCATTTGCATGATTTACTTTGGTTGCAGTTGAAGCTTCCTTACAGATAGAGATTACAGATCTTGTAACCAGCACTGGGATTACGTTGAAAAAAATAATTATATGGAAGTGATTAAAAAGAACAACTAAATGTATAGATTTATAGTTGAGATATTCTTTGTTTTTGTAGATTAAATATTCATAGTGATGTATGTATCATTCATTTTCTCGAAGAATCGTCTGCCAAACAGATTTGTGTTCGCTATTTTGTTGTTTGTCTTTTGTTTGTTTTTTAAATTAATTGCACTTATATTGGTACAACTTTAAAATTCTGCAAACGTACAAAGGCCTTGCCTAGCTAAACAAATCTGAAATTACTTTTACTTTGAATTGGCAATCAAGTCTTGAATTGAACATAGCAGGAATTCAAGAGTAGAAGCTGTAGCTCAAACATTCCATAGAATCCATGTGGCCCTCCATAAACCTCTCCAAAAAATAGCTTGAGACTTTTATAGGGCTTCATGTTCTGACCCTAACCTTAATCATATCTCTAAATCTAACCCTGAGCCCCAAACAAATAATGTAATATAAAAGATTTATAATAATGCATAAGAGTGTATCGGGGATGGAAAAAAAAATCTTAGGGTTTGGGGACATTTTTAAATGTCTGAAGAATATCTTGATGGCCTCATACACATATGATATAAGTAAAAACATATATGAAAGCTATAATATGTAGAAAAAAATAACAACTCTAAAAACAATATACACGATAGAACAAATTAGAAAGAAACATATTGTAAAATGTAAATCAAATAACTACAATATTCTGTTAAATAAAAAAAGTAGTAGTTTGTGAGGAAGAAATATCACGTTGGTATAAATGAAGGGTTAATGAAAATGGTTTGATGAGTAACACGTGAATTTTTGGGTTGCCTTAGAGGCGATTTATATATCACCCAAAGGTAATGTTCTAGGATAGACATAATACATGGTGAGACAAGGGGAATTATAGGACAGGGGCAATAAAGGAGAATTATAATGATAGGACACAGGACAATTTGGTCAATGCCACCAAGTGTCAAACCACAGACAGAAGTTTGCAAGTTCTATCATTTCTCTTATAAATGACTGGTAAAACGGTGTGATAGCTGTCGTTTGGAAAATAATTGCTAGGAATTTGCTGCTGATTTCTGCTCCCATGAAAAACATGAAATGTAGAGAGGTCTCTCTGGTTCAAATTCTCTTCTTGTCCACCCAAAAGCAAACTCATATTAGGAGCTAAACGGCTGTGTACGCAGACAGCCTGATCTGCATAATGAGACGGTGAAAGCCTGCATCTCCTGTATTTCTCTGCCGGTTTAAGTCCTAATTTTATTTAGCTTGAGAAGGGCACGTCAGTCACTTATAAAGGAGAGAAAACTATTTCCCTGCGTATAAAACGAGATTTCTCCTGTGCTAAGTGGCTGCGGACAGGTCTGAAATACAAACAGTCTTCCATTAAACTGCAAACACAAGTCGTCAACCATCAAATTTGTGCATAAATTTATATTAAAAAATGTTTTTTCGAAATCAGGTTTTATATATATATATATATATTTTTAAATTGAGACAGTGTGAATTTCTAGTTGCTCATTTTTTTTTTCTTTTTAAATTGCAATTTTAATTACAAAGTGAAATATGCTACTTGCATATCTTTTGAGTGTTGTAAGGAGCACTTTACGGCTTGTATCGGAAATGTATCAATCATGTTATTTTGAGAAAATTCCTTTTTATAATTATTTTATATTTTATTATATAATTATTTTATTTATTTTGGAAAAGCGTTAATGCTGGCTGTTTGTTTCATAGCTGCATAGTTAATTAGCGTGAATAAATGTGAGGAACAAGTGGGCACTAGGTAAATACAAACAGATGTGTAGCAAAAACAAAATTAGGATTCCAGTCTAAATTATTAACCATGAAAAAAATGATTATGCAAAAAACTGGGAGGAAACTAAACATATAGTACCAATATGTGCAGCTTAAAAAATAGACAGGCAGACAGATATACATACATATACCTACGTAAATGGTTCCAGAAGCAAAAAGAGAAAAAAACATTCAGATAAATTCTAATTCACAGAGCAATTTAAAATGTTAAAGATCTAATTTCCATAAATGCATTCACTTAAAAAATGTTTTTAGCGTAAAATCAAATTATACTTTTTGATTTGTTTATAAAGGTTTGACCTTGTCACACAAGGTATGAAAAGAGGATTATTTAATTTTGAGCTATTTGTTCGAACAAGAACAAGAATGGCTAAACCGAATATTCAAATTGAATTTACAAGCTTATTTAATAATTAATATAATATAACTGAGACCAGGGACTGAAAGGTAAGGTAGAGAGTCTAGTGGTGTATACCTGATACATATGTATACTATGCAAATATTTTGTATGGGCAGAGGAGGAAGCGTACCTCCCTAGTGTCGAAATGTGGAAAAAATGCTGATTTCGGGATCCTCGGGAAGCTTTAGTTGTCATACAATATTCCTGGAATAGAAGAAAAGACAGTTAAAAGATGATAATAGTGTATTCTAACACCAAATTAGAAATATGTTTTCTCTAATAACATGCAATAAAATATATTTTTTTTAAACTGATAACACATATGGAACCTGTATTCTCTAATCAAGAACTAAAAATAATACCCTCTCAATATTTTTGCACAGTGCTTCTCAAAGTGTTAGCTAGGTCATAGAATGGGCAACTATAAGTCCTATGGACCCAGAAGTGTTGGTATCTTTAACCCCTTAAGGACACATGGCATGTGTGACATGTCATGATTCCCTTTTATTCCAGAAGTTTGCTCCTTAAGGGGTTAATGTATTAGACAACAATCAAACAGAACACAAAATAGGTGCCTTTCAAATACCTGTTGTCCATACAGTTAATCCACATTCATAGATAAGAATAAAGAGTCCCAAAACATAATTATCCCAAAAATTTCTCAAAACTGCTGAACCAGATTTTTCGATTGTAGGAATTTCTTGGCTCTGTTTCCCAGTACTGACAAACCATATCACTGATTAAAAATTAGCTTTACCCAACTAAAGTAACACTTTCTAGGTCAGTTCGCTAATGGTATATGACTTGAAAAGAATGTCTGCGCTCACAGACTTTCACAGCTTATAAAGGGACTTTATACAAAGTGATGGATTGCATCAGACGTGACATACTTAAACTATATACAGTTGAAAATCTTGATAAGAATCATCACCATTATTTAAGGAACAGGTGCTGGTGTTATTATTATTCATCTGGGCTTGCGCGTCCTATAGGTGACTTAGGCAGTCACCTAGGGCGCACTAGCCTTGGGGGCGCAAGTTTCGAGTGACCCAGCAGGAGGGAAGTGCTCCCTCCTGCCAGTCACTCAGTGTAGCGTGGCCGGGCCAGGTCTCTCTTAGTGAGCACTTGTCAGTCTGGCCAGGTACAGGAAACAGTAGCTCCTGTACCTCGATCCGCACCGCCCCACCACGCTACACAGAGGTAGGAGGCACAACAAGGAAGGGGTGGGATATGGCAGTAAGGGACACTGGGGGGGAGGGAGAGGAGGAGAGACCACTAAGGGACACTGGGGGGGGGGAGGAAGAGAGACCACTAAGGGAAACTGGGGGGGGAGGAGAGACCACTAAGGGACACTGGGAGAGAGAGGAGGAGAGACCACTAAGGGACACTGGGGGGGGAGAGAGACCCCTAATGGACACTGGGGGAGGGAGAGGAGGTGAGACCACCAATGGACACTGGGGGAGGGAGAGGAGGTGAGACCACTAAGGGACACTGTGGAGGTAGGAGAGACCACTAAGGGAAAGATGGGAGGAGGAGAGACCACTAAGGAAAGATGGGGGAGGGGAGAGAACTCTAAGTGACGGGGGGGAGGGAGAGCACTATGGGAAAGGGGGCAGGGAGAGCACTAAGGGACAGGGGGCAGGGGAGATAACTAAGGGACGGGGGAGGGGAGATCACTGAGGGAAATAATTAAGGGACAGGGGAGCAGGGAAGAGCACTAAGGGATGGGAGAGCACCAAGGGATATGAGAGCACTAAGGGACAGGAGGGGGTGGGAGAGCACTAAGGGACATGAGGGTATGGAAGAGCACTAAGGGACAGGAGGGGAGGGGAGAGCATTAAGGGACAGGAGGGGATGGGAGAGCACTATGGGACAGGAGGGAATGGGAGAGCACTATGGGACAGGAGGGAGGGGGACAACACTAAGGGACAGGAGGAGAGGGAAGAACACTAATGGACAGGAGGGGAGGGGAGAGTTCTTAGGGGCAGGATGGGAGACCTCTAAGGGACAGGAGGAGAAGTGGAGTTGAGACCACTAAGGGACGGGGAAGAGGAAGAGATCATTAAGGGATGGGGGGAGTGTAAGACACACAGAAATGCTTAGGAAGGGGTGAAAGAGAAGCACAGAAGGGCTGGTAGGGGAGACAGAGACACACAACGTCGCTTGTGAGGGAGACATATAGAGGGGCCTGGGGGGAAAAGAGACACACCAAGGAGCTGGGAAGAGTAAGACACAAAGGGGCTTGGGGGAGAAAGACACGCAAAGGGGTTGGGAGGATGTAGGAGACATACAAGGGGCTTGTAAGAGATACAGCAAAGGGGAGGGTAAGACACAAAACTTAAAGAAAAAATATACAAAACAAATTATATTAACAAATTAAATATATTAATTGTAGCGGCACCCCGGTGTAGTAGGGGTTTACGCCGCTGAGAAGGTGTCCTTTCCCCCCCACGAATGAAGTCAGCTAAAGCATAACAGGTTCCCGATAATTACGAATCCAAGTAATTGCCATCCCCTCCAAGCACGAGACGAGACTCTGTGTTGAGGGTCAAAATAGGAATAATGTTTATTCTGCAACTCGGGCTTTTATGCCGTACAACAACTCCTCCCCGTATCCGGAGGAGATAATACATTTACAGTGGGAGTCACTCCCACTGTACCGGGCAGAATATTTCACAAATATTACAGGTTTAATAACACACACAATATATAACGAAAATGCAATGTGCTACGTGTATTAGGGAACGGAGATCTAAGGGAACAATATACGTGAAAATCCCCTAGATCGGTTGGGCCGTTCGCTAGATACACGTTTGCACCATTTACTCAGGAACCATGTAACATAAACAAAAACTCTCTCTTGGATCCGGTGTCTCTATTTCGGTACTTTGGATCCGTCGACCAGTATGGGCGTACGTTACCGGTAAGGTTGAAATTCGTTGTGTGGAAAGTTCGTGAGTGTTCGGTCATTAGTCCATGCGGTCAAAATGGCCGCGACCCATTGTTCTTTCCACGTGGCGGTGTGTACCGTACGGATCCACAAGTACCTGAAATCCACAATAATCCAAATACAACGGCAATTCTCCGAGATGGTATCTGTCACTCCAAAAGGGGTCTGTCACACGGCTCCCTCCTAGTGGTACACTCCGGCAGACCTGGCTTGATCCTTTCGGATTAACTTAGGGATGACCGGAATTCACTTGTCCGGAGAATTGTCAAGTTGTCGAGACAGCCCATCGGCGTTGCCATTTAGCTTACCGGGTCGATAGCTGATGGTGAAATTGTACGTTTGCAGGGCCAAGCTCCATCTTAGCAATCGGCCATTGTCTCCTGTGACCCGGTTAAGCCATACCAATGGATTGTGGTCGGTTACCAAGGAAAATTCTTGTCCATACAGATAAGGAGTTAGTTTTTTCAATGCCCATACCAGGGCCAGGCACTCTTTCTCTACGGCCGCATAACTCACTTCCCTCGGTAACAACTTTCGGCTGAGGTATGCGACCCGATGCTCTTTTCCATCTTCCCCGATTTGGCTCAGCACAGCCCCCAGTCCATACATGGAAGCGTCTGTATGTACAAGGAAACGTTTGTTAGGTACTGGGGCAGCCAAGACAGGAGCATTAACAAGAGCATGTTTGAGAGATTGGAATGCGGCTTCGCAAGCGGGAGACCACAGAACCTGTCTAGGTAAATTCTTCTTGGTCAAGTCAGTCAAGGGCTTGGCTACCGTACTATAATCAGGGACAAAGCGCCTATAATACCCAGCGGTCCCTAAGAAGGCCAATACTTGGGTCTTGGTATTAGGTGTGGGCCAGTTCGCTACTGCTTCAACCTTGGCAGGCTCCGGCCTCTGGTTTCCACACCCTACTCGGTGACCCAGGTATTGGACCTCGGCCATTCCTAAATGGCACTTCTCGGGTTTTAGTGTCAGGCCCGCGGCCCGAATCTTATCTAATACTACCCCTACGTGGACTAAATGTTCTTCCCAAGACTCACTGTAGATCGCAATGTCATCCAGATATGCACACGCAAACTCCTGGAATCCATCGAGGAGCCGATCCACCATTCGCTGGAACGTAGCCGGGGCATTTTTCATCCCGAATGGCATGACCTTAAATTGGTATAAGCCAAACGGGGTGACAAATGCCGACTTGGGGACGGCATCCTCGGCCAGGGGAATCTGCCAATAACCCTTGCAGAGGTCTATGGTAGAGAGATAGTTACCCCTGGCTATGCGATCTAATAATTCGTCTACCCGGGGCATGGGGTAAGCGTCAGTGGTAGTCTTTTCATTCAGTCGTCTGTAGTCGACGCAGAACCGAGTGGTTCCATCTTTCTTGGGGACTAGGACTACGGGAGAGGCCCAGGGACTGTCTGATGGCTCAATGACCCCCAGCTGGGTCATTTCCCGTATTTCCTTTAGCATCCCGTCCCGGACGGCTTCTGGAATACGGTAAGGGGGTTGTCGGAGGGGGGTCTGCCCTGGGGTTTCTACCTTGTGCCTGGCCAGGGTGGTGTATCCTGGCTCCTGGGAGAAGGTACTCTGTTTTTCCCATAGGAGCTGTCTAGCTTGCTCCAGCTCAGTAGGGTTCAGTCGCTCTGCCAGCTTCACTAGGCTAACTGGGTCGGGGTGAGTCTCTCTTTCTAGCAGGTCAGGTAGGGGTAAATTTTCGGGGTCATCCGTAGCTGGGGCACAAACAGCGTGAATATCTTCCGGCCGTTCTTGGTATTCCTTCAACATGTTCACATGAAAGGATCGTTGGATCCTTTCATCTGCACAGCTGGCAATAAGGTAGGTGGTATCACAGAGTTGGGCTAGAACCTTGTAAGGACCCTGCCACGCAGCTTGCAGTTTGTTGTCCTTCACTGGTTTTAGCACCAATACCTTCTGCCCTATGTGGAATAGTCGTTGCCGGGCACCCCTATCGTACCATCGTTTCTGTCGCCCCTGGGCCGCCTGGAGATTCTCCCTTACCAATAGGGAGCGTTGCTCCATGCGGTCCCGGAGTTCCAGGACATATGGCACAATAGGCGTCCCTGCCTGTTTGGTTTCCCCTTCCCAGTGGTCCCGAATGAGATCGAGGGGTCCTCGCACCCTCCTCCCATACAATAACTCAAAGGGAGAAAAACCCGTAGATTCTTGGGGGACCTCCCTATATGCAAATAACAGGTGGGGTAAGAATCTCTCCCAGTCTCTGCAACCGTCCGTAAAGGTCCTCAACATTTGTTTGAGCGTCCCATTAAAGCGCTCACAGAGACCGTTAGTTTGGGGGTGGTACGGGGAGCTGAGCAGGGGTTTAATGTGGCACACTTTCCATAACTGCTGTGTGAGTAAGGCAGTGAACTGAGTTCCCTGGTCGGATAGGATTTCTTTAGGGAACCCCACCCGAGTGAATATCTTAACCAATGCATCGGCTACCGTCTCAGCTTCAATATTTGACAGGGGTACTGCCTCGGGGTACCGGGTCCCATAGTCCACCACAGTAAGAATGTACTTCTTACCGGATGGGCTAGGTCGCGCTAGGGGGCCTACAATGTTGACGGCGACCCTATAGAAAGGTTCCCCAATGCTCGGCATCGACATTAATTTAGCCTTCGGGCGATCTCCCCTCTTACCCACCCGTTGGCAAGTGTCACAGGTTCTGCAGTATTGTCGCACGGCCCGGTTAAACCCTGGCCAGAAGAAATTCTGGGTAATCCTATGGCCCGTGCGACGTACTCCTAAATGGCCAGCTAAGGGTATATCGTGAGCGATCCTCATGATCTCTTGTCGGTATTTTTTCGGTAGCACTAGTTGCTTCTGCGGGACGGGGTTTTTACCTGTTGCGGACTCCTGGGGGATCCTATACAGTCTATCCCCCACCCACTCGTAGCTTTCCCCATCTGTCCCCGGTTCCCCTTTATCTGCCTTATCCCTATACTTTCGTAGAGTGACGTCTTCCCGCGTCTCCCTCCCAAAAGTCTCAGAGGTATCCCAGTCTAAGGGGGTCTGTCCTAAGGTCACAGTCGGAGGGTTAGATCTTACCTGGGTCTCCGCGACCGGCGGGCCGATTCCAATAGCACGAGCCTGAGCCCGGGTGGTGACAGGGCAGGCTCCAGCAGGGCCTTGAGGGGCAAAAGCGGACAACAGCGGGGCTAAATCATTTCCCAAGAGTACTTCCGCTGGTAGCCCTTTCATCAGGCCCACATTCACTTGGCCAGCTCCCACCCCCCAATCCAAATGCACTCGGGCCGTGGGGAGACGATGCACCGCACCCCCGGCCACTCTAACGGCCACCGTTTGGCCAGTATGTTCTTTTTCTGGGACCAGATCGTGTTGGATCAATGTCAGGGTGGCCCCAGTGTCTCGTAATCCACTGACAACTTGTCCATTTACTCGGACGGTTTGTCGGTGATGTTGCCGGTTGTCTACGGCAGCCGCATATAGGGGGTTGGCCTCGTGCAAAATTTCCCATTGCTCTTCCCCCAGGGGCTGGGCTTCAATGCAATGGGCCCCTGAGGTAAAGGGCCGGGTGTTCCCTTCAGCGGGCTTCCTCCAAGAAGCTTGTCGAGCTGGATCTAGTGGGCATTTGTCTCTCAGGTGGCCCACCTGTTGGCACCTATGGCACCGGCGGCGGTCCGGGACACTGGACTGGGCGAAGCGGGAGGAAGTGTTGTAGCTAGGTTGATTAGCGGGGGTGGTTGGAGTAGGGCCGACGGGGCGGCTTTCTACTCGGGGAGCTGTCTTTTGGACCGAGGGGTCGGGTTTGCGGGCGTCTGCATACTCGTCGGCCAGCCGGGCGGCTTCGGGTAGGGTAAGTGGTCTCCTATCCCGAATCCACTCTCTGAGCTCCTTGTCCACCTTTTCAAAGAAATGCTCCAACAAAAACAATTGTAATACCTCCTCCGCGGTGGTAGCTTGGCACCCATCCATCCAGTGGCCAGCCGTGCGTTGTAGTCGGCAGGCCCATTCGGTGTAGGAGTCACCGGTTTGCTTTCGGGATTCCCGGAAGCGTCTCCGATATGCTTCGGGGGTTACCGCATATCGGGACAATAGAGCTTCCTTGACCAATCGATAATTTCCCACCTCATGGTCCGGGATCGCCCAGAAAGCATCACTGGCTCGTCCGGATAATTTGCCAGACAAAATTTGAACCCACTCCTCAGAGGGTACTTTATGTAAGGCACATTGACGCTCAAAATCTGCTAAGTATTGGTCAATCTCCCCCTCTGTTTCTACAAAACTTTTAAAAGCGGCAAAGTGTACTTTCCTCTTTTCCTCGGGAGTTTTAAAAGTCCCAGCAATTGGACTGGCGCTGGTTGAAGTCTGGCGCCGGTTGGCATCGACCGCCGCAATTACTTGAGTCACGATCCTAGGTGAGGGGTTTGGTCCGTAGTGAGCCAGCCTTACCCTCACCTCGTGGTCGAATCGTTCGTCTTCCGGGGTTCGGACCAATGCGATCTCCGGTTCTGGGTTTGGTTCGACACCCAGTTCGCCATTCTGTTCCGCTAAGTCCAATGCGACCAATTCTGCCAAAATGTCTCTTTTCTTTTTGTTGCTAGCCGAACGACCACGGCTCTCCAACAAGTCTTTTAGGGTAGATCGTTTCAACCTTCCGTAGTAGGCCTCCATCCTGATTGTTCTCGGTAGCTGTCCCTCTGGGGTGAAAGAACGATCCCGCCGCTGCCACCAATTGTAGCGGCACCCCGGTGTAGTAGGGGTTTACGCCGCTGAGAAGGTGTCCTTTCCCCCCCACGAATGAAGTCAGCTAAAGCATAACAGGTTCCCGATAATTACGAATCCAAGTAATAGCCATCCCCTCCAAGCACGAGACGAGACTCTGTGTTGAGGGTCAAAATAGGAATAATGTTTATTCTGCAACTCGGGCTTTTATGCCGTACAACAACTCCTCCCCGTATCCGGAGGAGATAATACATTTACAGTGGGAGTCACTCCCACTGTACCGGGCAGAATATTTCACAAATATTACAGGTTAAATAACACACACAATATATAACGAAAATGCAATGTGCTACGTGTATTAGGGAACGGAGATCTAAGGGAACAATATACGTGAAAATCCCCTAGATCGGTTGGGCCGTTCGCTAGATACACGTTTGCACCATTTACTCAGGAACCATGTAACATAAACAAAAACTCTCTCTTGGATCCGGTGTCTCTATTTCGGTACTTAGGATCCGTCGACCAGTATGGGCGTACGTTACCGGTAAGGTTGAAATTCGTTGTGTGGAAAGTTCGTGAGTGTTCGGTCATTAGTCCATGCGGTCAAAATGGCCGCGACCCATTGTTCTTTCCACGTGGTGGTGTGTACCGTACGGATCCACAAGTACCTGAAATCCACAATAATCCAAATACAACGGCAATTCTCCGAGATGGTATCTGTCACTCCAAAAGGGGTCTGTCACATTAATAAAAATAAAGAGCTGCTCCCCTCTCAGCCCCTATCCCACCCCACAAACCCTCTCTTTCACGCTATACACATAAACAATGCATCCTTACACATACACAGAAACACACATGCACATAAGGCATCCCTACTCACACACACACACTGAAACATACAATGCCTCCTACACTCACACAGAAGCACACAATTATTCCCTTACACACACAGAAACACACAATGCATCCATTATACACACACAATGCATCCCTTACACACACACACACACACAATGCATACCTTACAAACACATGTGCGCTGCTTTTCCAAATGCATCTCTTACACACACTCAATGCATCCCTTACAGGCACACACACTGCATTACATTACATACACAGAAACACACCTTGCATCCCTTACACATACAAACACAGATTCACACAATGCATCCCTTACACACACACACACACACACACACACAGAAACACATAATGCATTATTTACACACAAACACACACTGCATCCCCTATATACACCCACTGCATACCTTACACAAACTGGTATCCCTATACATTCCATTCCATAAGAACATACACACATTACATTCTCTATAATAACACATCCCCTACACACATACACTCCACTCTCTGTGAGCAAACTCATTGGTGGGCCTTGTCGGCATCAGGCTTATGGGCAGGCCTTGTAGGCATACTCACGGTCAGGCTCTGGGGGCCCAGACTGTGATCTGTGTAAGGGGCCCAAAAAAATGGAGCTGCTTCCTGTTCGTTGTTTTTTGTGAGCACTGTCTCCAGAGAGCCAGTTTTAACACCAGGCCAGTGGAGCCAGACTGCAGCCTGAGCCCATCATCATCCTCTTGTCCTCATCTGGTGGTAAGTAGACAATCCAGTATATTATTAGTGGCACTAATCTCTAATTTACTTCACATTAAAGGGACACTATAGTCACCAGAACCACTACAGCTTAATGTTTTGCTCTGGTGTCTATAGCCTGTCCCTGCATGCTTTTTAATGTAAACACACTGCCTTTTCAGAGAAAAGACACTGTGTGCAGCACTGGCGTTGGCTCATATGGCAGAACATATGGGTGGGGCATTGTGATGGGGGGGGGGCAGCAAATTTTTGTTTGCCTATGGCGGCAAAAATCCTTGCACCGGCCCTGTTATTAATATAACACCAACATATTCCGTAACACTTTACAATTAGAAAAATGAGAGATGAAGGCCCTGCTCAAATTTGTTTTCAAACTATGATGGCTGAATGGAATTGGCTCTATCTATGGATGATAGCGCGATACAGTGGTGAAGTTTGCTTCTGGCTGGAGCGCCAGTAGCAGAAGAGGAACTGACGGAAGATGAAGGCACCCTCAAGGGACAGGCCACTGGACTCCAGTGGCGCAGTCACTATTGGTAGCTTTTGCAAATTATGTAAAGTCCCCAGATTAGTATATGCTACGCAGAGGATCTGGTTGCTCAATTGAAATTTTATCGCTGTACTTGGATATTTGATATTGACTTGACCATTGCCTTCATGGTTTTGTTGCACACATATTACTATCTACATATCTACATATCTACTGGAGCACTACTCTAACCATTTGGTCACATAGACCTTAAAATTACCAGCATCATTCAGGCTCTTATTTCAGAACTGTAGGTGTTTATTAGGGACAGCTGATGCATTTTGTCTTCAAACATTCTTTATATGTATTTGGTTTTTAGATAACTTTTTGGAAATTGAGATGTATTGCAAAAATAATATAAATTCTTAGAGTCCCATCAAATAGCAGACTCTACAAAGACCACAGCTGGCCAAACCACCACTAGGTTGGGTTTGACATAGTTTGGCTAAGACTTTAACTGTTGGAAGGTCAGCAGGTAAAGCTCAGCAAGGCTTTTTAAAATCCTCCATTGGTCAAAATGTTAATCAGACTTGGCATAGATCATTAGAGCGTATCATAAAAGCGCATCAATGAAACTATTAATATTTCCTGACTGATTCCTCTCTTGCAACTGTCACTAGTCTAATACTATCCTTACCTTTTGTGTCATTTTACCCCACTCCCTCTAGCATGTAAGCTCATTGAGCAGGGCTCTCAACCCCTCCGTTCCTGTGTGTCCAACTTGTCTGGTTACAACTACATGTCTGTTTGTCCACCCAATGTAAAGCGCTGCTGAATTTGTTGGCACTATATAAATAATAACAGAATAATAATATTAATAATAATAATAATAATAAGAGGTCAACACATCACTGGGACATGTTTCAAAAGACTTGAAAAATATTTTAATACACCAAAATGTTGGCAAGTAAAGTTTCATAATATTTTAAAAAGACTCCAATGGGTAAACACATTGCCAAGCCCACTCTTGATGGTGGAACAAACAACACTTTGCAAATTTCATATGGTGTTGCAGTTATATTACTATTTCATTTACAGTGAATTAAGGAAAAAACGTGTCTCACAACATTAATGTTTGTCATCAATTTGCATCGTTTAAAACTACCATTATGATTGGCAGGATTTTAACTGATCTGCAAATTTCTCCTGATTAACAGCCACCGGTTAGATGGGAAGAAAGGATAGATGTAATTTTCAAACCATCACTAAATCAACAGAACATGATAAAATAATATGTTAAATCCATCACCTTATATGACATGATAATTTTCTGACAGATACACAATTAACCCAATTCACTAGGTATAGAGCTCTTGTCTACAAAGAGAGTAAACTGAACAAAAGCCATGTGGCGGAGAGGAGGAGATCATTAAATATATGGTTCATCTGGTTCTGCCACCTAGTTATCTGATATTTTAAGAGCAGTACCTTCAAGATATTCATTTGTACAAAGTAAGCAATATAAAGTATGATGTCAAATCTGATGTCAAGTATGATATCCTAGAGCCTACTGTTCAGCGCTATATAACATGGATTTATTTATTTTTCATCAATTACATGGATTCCTTATCCAAGCTGCTTTATAGCTGAACGATAATAACTGCATATCAACTGGTAAAAACAACGAGAACAGTGATAGACAGTAAGAACTTGGTGTTACTGTAACCAGTAAAAGTCGGGAATGAGTGAAGAAAAGGAGTTTTATTATGCAATGTAGCAGCCAATATATAATCTAAACTGATTATATATTGGCTGCACAAGCATCTCTATGTCAGCTCTGTCACTTCTACACTTTGCAGAAGAACATCCAGAAGTACCCGCCAATTACCTGACTTTGAACTCAATTTTAAGCTCCTGTGAAATAAGCTCTGTCATCTAAAAATGCGTGGACATCAGGTGTGCTACTTTACCCATTCCAAAGGATATGTGATCTCCTACCACTCCCAAAACAATCTTGGAGGTCACAGTCAACACAATTTTGTACCTGTGTGTTAAAGAAATGTTTTGGGCACCTTAAGAACCTTATGAGAAACAAATTGCTATGGTGCAAGGACAAACCAGCTTACCTTTCTGGGTTCAACCATGAATGAAGAGTTAACCCCAAAGTCTTCAATCCAGCTCCCGCCAGTTCTACCCCATCTCTTCATTCCAAGACAAGTCTTCAATCAGGAGGCCCTGGACAAGGGCACCAGGTACGTATCTCATGGTAATGTGAATTGGGAGCTACAGATGGGCTGAGTATGTCTGCTTACACTCTGATCCGAGGCTTCCTGATTGAAACCTTGGACTGAAATTAAGAGAAGGGGCAGAGCTGCTGGGTGAGGGATTGAAGACTTTTCGGTTAATCCATTTATTAACCATTTATTAACAGTTTAATTTCTGAAGGTAAGTTAGCACCTGGACCATCTTTGCACCATAGCAACTTCATTATGTGTTATGGTGTCCAGAGTGGCTGTTTAAGTTCTAAATATGTAATTTATCATTGACTAAAATAGTTCAATCTGAATACAAATTCGAATTCAATATCAAATTCAAATACTTCATGGCCCTGTCATTGTGATGAAGGCTAACCTCTTTTATGGCGCAAACAAGTGATTGCTGATACACTATTTCAAGTTAACATAGCAGCATTCTTGAAATCTGTCCTCTGAATGACATAGGAAATATTTTTGTCTAATGTATTTACAGAGCCTTGTTTTTGCTGGAAGTGGAATCTCGGAGCTGATTTGTGTACGTTGTCAACACTTTCCCTTGATAGCCAAACTGTGACCTAAGGCTGATTTCACATATACTGTATATATAAATATGCCCTTCACTGAACTAACAGGACATATTATAATCAGCTACAACATTGCAAGAACTATTTTTCAGCGAGGCTGTCTAATTTACATGTTAGTACAGCATGGGATAGGCCAGGAAGTCACTTTCAACAAATACATTTAGTTTTGAGGTTGATCTGTATATGCGGTCCTCAATTTTGGAGTTCTCAGTGGATTTATGACTATTGACCAGGAACTTAGTCTATTTTTTTCATTTACCATGTTTTCCATGACCATGACCTCACGCTACACTTTTTGGGGACCATTCTCGAGTGTCCCCAAAAGTGGAACACCAGAGACCAAAGTCATGGTGATGGAACAGTACCGTAAATCGGGACCGTCCCACCAAAATCGGGATACAAGGCATGGCTAACTCTCTTTAGCTTGCTGAAGTGTTTTATGTTTGAAGAGTGTGTCCCAGGGTGGATCCAGAACATAATCTCAACCTTGTGGGTAGTCATTTATTTTGTGTTATTTTTCTCTCACATTGTTCTTTAGGCATGGATTCGCAGTTCCTGTTATGTGTTACTGACAAAGAACACCCCAATATGTGTTCAGCAACATCTTCTGAGTACAACAGTTCCCCCAATATACAGGTTTTATGGGTTTTTGCAAATGTACAGGGGTCAAATGTAGGGCTTTCCCCTTTTCCATGTTTGCACATGGAAATTTGCCAGATTGGTTTGCTTGGCCTATGTTGCCTTTGAGACCGTGTAGCAGCCCAGGAATGTGAAATAACCCCATCATGGCATACCATTTTCAAATGTAGACAACCCAGGTTGGAAGGCACGCCTAACTCTCTTTAGCTTGCTGAAGTGCTTTATGTTTGAAGAGTGTGTCCCAGGGGAGGATCCAGAACATAATCTCAAATCAAGAGGAGCACTGGTAGATTATTTAAAGGAACATTCCAGGCACAAACACTACAGCCCTCTGTAGTGGTTATGGTGCCAGGAATGCCCTCCTATAGTAAGCCAAACAGCTTTATTAGTTCACCTGGTATTTACAAGTTTGAATAGTTTGACAACTTACCTGGTGTCAGCTGGGATTGAAGCTGTAGTGGTGGGATACGAGCTGTAGTGAGGTGTTAGGAGCTGTAGTGGGCGTTAGAGTCTGTAGTGGAAGTTTAGGAGCTGTAGTGGGGGTTAGAAGCACAAGTGGGGCTGTAGTGGTTTTAAGGGTCAGTAGTTAGGGGTTAGGAGAACTAATGAAAGATTAGGGGCTATAGTAGAGGGATAGAGGTTATAGTGGGGCTTAGGGGCTGTAATGGGATGTAGGAGCAGTTGTGGGGTGTTAAGGGCTCTAGTGATGGGATAGAGGCTACAGTGAAGGTTAGAGGCACTAGAGGGGGTTAAGGAGCTGTAGTGGAAATATGAGCTGTAGTGTAAAGTCTCCTGTCCACCTCCCTGAGGTTTACCTTGGGCCATGGAAGGGGGAATCCTTCCTGATTCCTGGTGGTCCAGTGGCAAATGCTAGCTTGTCTGCACCCCCGGCAGGTGCAGACAGCTCCCTCAGCTAGTACTGGGAAGTGTATCAGAGTGTTGCCGTGGTAAACCTCTAATACATTAGAAGGAGTTGAGAACTTGGCCTGGAAATACAGACCAAGTTCTCCCTCCCCACCTTCGATATCATGGGCTGGCTGAGAAGCATGGCATCGCGACCATTGCTTGGCTGCTTGGGAGGGAACGTGCCATGGTGCCTCCCCCTTTGAATCCGCCCCTGATGTGTCCTCTTTTTAAATTTTTAGAAATATTGCAGATTTCAATAAAAATTGACAGTTTTATAAATTAACCTTGTTATACCCCCAGCTGTCAATCAGACAATTTGTCCTGTAACTTCTTGATAGTTTAGTGTAACTAAACTCAAAAGGCAGCAATTGCAGCAATTGCCCAGAGCACCTGCCTTGCAAAGATTTCTCATTGAACTGTATTGGCAAGTTTGTGATTGGACAGCCACAGAAAGTCTAGCCAGGCTAGAAGGGGAGGGCTATAAGCAGTTTTTAGATACATAGAATGAAAAAAAACGAATACTTTAATTTAATGCATGTTTTTTAATGGGGGATAGTTACTAAATTGTAAAAAAATATATATAAAATACAACTTAATTCATTGGCTGAGAGAGTCAGCTGATCTCTGTTAGCCAATGAATGACATTCTGTGCACAAAACTAACATTAGCCAACCCAGAACTGACATTAGCCAGCCCAGAACTGGCATTAGCCAGCCTAAGCAACGCTGCAGTGGGTCGAGTTACACTGCTGGCAGCAAATGGTTTAAACTCAATGTGTGCAGCATTTAATAGGAAAACTCTGGACATACACACTCAAAACACCATGACTACTTCAAATCGCTAAAGTGATTGTGGTGCTTCAAATAAACTTTTTTGCTTTCTGAGTTCAAGAGATGGACCCCCCCTGCAAAGAAAAGTGTTGAGTACACCTCTCAGAGGGCTAGAGGTATTCACAAAAAAAAAGTGAGGCCACCTGTTCATGGAGATGGCATACATTGTGTCAGCATCATTTGATCTGCATGGCTGAGTTTCTGTTTTCATTGCTGTGAGACAAAGATGCATTCAGTTACTGATTGTTCTGTGCTCAGAGTGATTCAGTCTGCCACCCTCTCTGTGACAACTTCAAGAAAACATGACAGACCAAAAGTCTGATTAGATCACAGGCGACTAATGAGAAAATTGCAGGGCACTTTAATCTGCTTCCTGTCCCTCAATCTAATAAACAGACAAGCATGTCTTTGTAATCTGCCGTCAGAAGTCCACCTTTCGGTATTAAACATGCCGAGCCCATCCTCGTAATCTGCTCGCCAGGGTGAGGTGAACCAACATTACATGGAAGTATAACACCATCTGTATAACCTACCAATCGCAAGGTGAGATGCAAACAATGGGTTTTAAAGAAATGTCCTCTAGTTACATTGTCCTTCCCCAACCCAGTGTCATAATCTCCCCAAAACTCACTGTCTCAATCTCTCTGCTTCCCTCCCAGTGTCACCATCTCTACCTTTGCCAGCGTCCCAACCCCAGTTAACATTCCACCATCCCAGGATTGACATCAAATACAGAGGCAACATGTCATCCAACCCCTCCCTCCCCCAGCCTCCCTTTATGCCCTATATTTAAATTTCTGGACTTTTTGACCTGGTACAGTATTCGTGTGGCAGAGGTAAGCAGTTGCAAAGGGATACTCAAAGCACCAAAACAATTTCATCTTAATGATGCTGTTTTAGTGTGTATCACTGCTCAATTCCCTGTCATTTAGTAGTTAGATTTTGTTTACAAAAACGTTTGTTTTTGTTTATGCAGCCCTAGCCACACCTTTGATGACTCACACAGCCTCTGTGAAAAATTTGGTTTCATTTTCAATCAGATGTGACAGCACAGTGTGTTTACTTCAGATGTTTTAACCCCTTAACCCCTTAAGGACCAAACTTCTGGAATAAAAGGGAATCATGACATGTCACACATGTCATGTGTCCTTAAGGTGTTAAACACAGTGGTTATTAACAGAGCAATAGATAAGACATTCTACATTAAACAGAATCTCCAACAAAGGACATTTAAACATTAGATCTCTCTTCACAGGAAATGTGTAGGGAAACTGTGCAAGTCACATGCAGGGAGGTGTAACTAGAGCTCCATTAACAAAGTGATTTAACTCCTAAATGTCGGAGAAATTAGCATTTAGGCAGTAGGGCAAAACCAAAAGCTGAAGTTGTTTTGGTGCTTAGATTTTCCATTTTAAACTGTATAAAAAATTATTAAAAAAAAACTCTTCCTTTTTAAGTAGGGTTTATGGGAAAGAATGCATTAATCATAAGTATCCCAGAAAAAACATAGCAATCTAGCAGTCTAGTCATGTCTCTTTAAGTATCTATTGTTTGAGGGTTATCTGAGCCAGTAAATAAGCAATTTATCTGATGCTGAAAGCCTCACTGAAGATAAAGCTAAAAGGAAGGGAAAATATATATTACATCCCTACAACCTAAGGAAGAGCAACAACAACATAAATCAGCTGTTGTTACTCTTCATGGGACTGGGTTTGCAGCTGGGAGATTTAAGAAAATAGACACAATCAGATTTAAAATCCAGAAACCTCTACATATCATTATCTAAATGGCTGGATGTTTGTAAGATCTTCTGTCTCTGCGCGCAACGCTGTAGCTCTGTGCGAATCTGTAATACCAGCCTAAATTAAATTCATCAGTGCTTTAATTAAGATCTATATTTAGCTCTTAATTAAAGGGGAGAGAAATGCGGCACGGGGAAAGATTATATAGAGAGATAAACATGTAAATAAACCTGCAGTTGAACAAGAGATTTATGAACCAGACAAGTGAGTTAAGCAGAACCCTGGAGGCTTACGGCAGTCTGGGCCAAGGCTGAGCAAACTGTGACTCCACGGCTGTGGCTGGACTGCAACTCCTGTCCCCGTGATGAGTTGCATGTTGCCTCGGCATTGTAGGAGTTATTCTCCAGCTAATAGCTGCCTGGGAGCTTTCTGTGGTAAAAAAAAATGAGCTAGCAGAGGACTTTAAAACATGAAACAAAAGACAAATCACATTTTGTACATGGGCAGAGTACGCCTTAAATAAATGTATTCATTTTTCATATACTGGTTTTGAAATTATATGAAGCTTAGTGATTATATATATATATATATATATATATTGCTCGTAGCGAGACAATGTCTATGGAGGTTTTGCGAGATCCTCTATAGACATCAGTGATGTAGCCTTCCACATGTGGAAAAGTGCTGAACTGATGTAGGCTCTTGGTATGTGAAGCGCCGGGAAATGTTAATCAGAGATGGCGGGCTGTTGGAGGACAGCACCAGAAAAGTATAATTTACCTCTGCTACACCCTGGGCCATTGCACTCCAAGTGGCAAAGTTACCATCGTGAGTCTTTGCAAAATATACAAAGAGTCCAGAAGGTGACAGAGCCACTTTAATTACAATGTTTCCAGTGGGATGCTGACCATAATTAATTAATTGATTGAAGGGTCTCAGCTGCGTCCTGATTCGTGCCGATGCCAACGCATGAAAATGAGTGACATCCAAAAGTGGGTGTATTTTTATTACAAATCTCGCACATTTTCTAATGCATTTTCTCCAAATGACATTAAAAGAGGGACAGAGGGTCAAATCCAAGCTGCCCACTAATATCACTAATCTGTCAATTTGTTATAATGCCAGGTTACTACAACGCGATACGAATGCTTAAAACCAACATCGCTGTCTCATCAAATCTGGTAAAATGGAATTGCTATTAACCGAATTCAATTAAACTGCAATATATATATTAGAAGCATGCTATATTACATTAAGGAGGGTCCGAAGATAAGAAGCCATATCTGCCGATCCTGTCTTGTTTCCATTTTTTCTGTTTGCTAGTGTGTTCGTTCTCTTGCTTTGCTAGGCCTGAATCACGCATTATCTGCAGTTCTGCTAATTTTTTTACTTTCTTCTCCCTCTGCCAACACAACCCCTGCTCTTCACACTTCCTCTGTTTATGCGCGCCCCTCCTCTCCCTTAACCCTGCTCTTCTTACTCATCCTATAAAGTGCTGGGTTGAAATTTCCTTGATGTTAGGAATACAAATTGTCAGCTGAAATGTAATATGCAGCATCTTGAAATTATTTGTGACAGGGGGACATTGGTGACAATCCCTTAGATCAGCAGTACACAACAAATGCAGAACACCGTGATTCGAAGGCGCGGCTTGGGAGAAAACAGCCGACACAAAAAGCATCTTTCAAAATCATGTCTAACGAGAGATGCCAGGACCAAATTAAGGCCTAATTACCAAATCTCTCTGGGAGGAGAAAGTTCAGCTGTGACAGGTCAGACGAGAGCAGATGGAAAGCTAGATATAGACAGGCTCCCTTCTTCAAACCTTTATCTTCTCCCCCTGGAGACCTATCACATCCGTACCTTCCACCACCTCATCAATGCAGGAGACATTTTTCTTGGGCTGATTGCTGTTGGCTGTATTGAAAAATTATAAGTTAAATAGAACCTGCAAAAAGTAATCACGGCATATAGAATCTGATTCTTTAAGTTGTGCTTTGGAGGTGAGGCTTCCTATGATGTCGTCGCCTATTAGATAGTTTAGTGTCCACAAAAACATATTCATCTACCACACTGCCTTAGGTCAATGCCTACCATTGATGTAACAAGAAATGCAAAACATATATAGCATAGTATAGCAAAACAAAGATTGGTTTTGTGACCCAAGACCATGTTTTTGTCCACCTCAACCCATTTGTTCTTAATAAAATCGATAACATTATTTATCTTTTCCTCTTTTTCTTTCCATTTTAGTAGTAAATAAATGTGATGACAACATTTTGCATAGGGTAATTATCTTATTAGCTAATTGATTCCCGTAATAGAAAGTCTGCAGGGTTGTTTCAATATCCCCAAAAAAAGAAGCTGAGATATTCCAGACGCTGTAATTTTAATTTGCGTAAATAGTGCAAAATTGCCTCTTATTTTTTATCTGAAATTGGAACAGTTTATACATTATACATTGTAGCTGAGTTTCCTGCCTTTATTAGATGCATCTATGTAGGTAATCTATCATTAATTAGTCAACTATTGGATCAAAACCAGCTTGAAAAATTATATGAAATAGAGAAGGACTTAAACCATCATCAAGGAAACATGTATATTCATAAATGAAATTCAATAGTAGTTTGAAAGAAAGGGCAGGATGGGTGGAGGCAAAGTGGGCAATATAAAGAATTGATGTAATTAATATAATCCCTGCCAGTGGCTAATTATCCTAACGATATCCTTTTAAAGATTTTTAATATAGAAATATCAGCACGAAAGCAATATAAAAAAAATAATAACACATTAATTTTATGTAATTAAACCATTCAATTATATTTTAATACAAAAGTAGCAGATTAATTTTAGTGACATTAAGATATTAAATTATTTGAATTCACGTTATTGAAAAGATAAATAACCAACAGCCAGACAAGAGTAAATCAATACAATTTACCATTATCTTACCAGTGATTGCCTTCTATTCCAATAAACACAAATTTAAGTATGTCTGCATGAGCATGTGTACGTCACTAGAAGTAAACATGGAAGACTGTTTGGACTTCTTCCTAATGGTTTCATAACTCAATCTCAATCAGTGTCAGGACCACAGTTTAGTAGATGGAGCCCAATATGCAGATAGATGCTGAAGGAAAAGAACCAAGTTCGCAGTACCAATGGATTAGACGAAGAGAATAGTCTGGGAAGCCAAAGGTCAGGACAGGCGGCATAGATTCAGAAGCGATGATACAGGCAAGGGTCAAACTCGGGAACAGGATCAGGATCAGGATACAACAGGAGAGTCTCTGACAGTCTTTACACAATCAGGAACACAGTACAACTGAGCAAAGAGTGAATGGTGTGCGCGACTTAAATAGGGAAAGTGGGTGGTCTTATTAGTGGAGGTTCCACCCTGGTCTCCACCTCCTGTACTTTTAAAAGGATCAGTGTCGGCGCACACGCTCGCCCTTTGTTTCTCCTGAAGTTCTACCTTTCGTGTGGTCACATGTGGAAGCAGCAGCGTTCTCACGAACAGACTTATGTTCGTGCTGTGTTCGGGAGCCAGCGAACGAGTTCTGACTGCAGTATAGGTGAGTAGCGTTTGCATGAACAGAGAGGGCATTGTACCACATGGAGTTCTTCCTTCTGTTTCTGGTAAGTGGCATTCGTGCGAACGGAGGTGCTGTTGAACAGTCGGTGTGGATGATTAAACCGACCTTGCTGTCTGGGGGGTCGCGCTCCGACACGGCGTCCTCGTGGAGTGAGAGACACGGCGTGGGAGCGCAAGATAGATGAGTGAGGGGACAAGGACCTGATAATCAGGTGCAGGACCGGCCTTAGGCCATTAGGCTCCCTGTGCAAAAAATAATGAAATTCTGCATCCGGGTGGCCAGACTTGCTATATAGGGGTGCTCTGTGCACCCCCTCACTCCTGTCACCTAGGGCATGTGTTTTGTCAGCATGGCTCCCCCTGCTGGCATGGTGTCCTGTGCTGCCGCACAGCTCGCACACCCCTGGCCGGCCCTGATGAGGTGTTTGTGAAGATATCAAGTTCTTCAACAATGTGTAGGATGCACAGTGGCCAATTGGGAAGTTGCATTCATAATTTACAAATCAATAATAAATAGTTACTACAAGCATCATAAGCATGATAGGCAGCTGTAGTGGTTATGACGCTGTAGTGGTTACTTGGGCGCTCGCTGGGCTCCTATGCTCCCTAGCAGTCCAGTGACAGACTTCTGGCTTCTGCAGAGCTGCAGAAGCCGCGGACAATGCAATTTATTGGTTTAGAGCATCAGCTAACCACTCTCAATGACTAACATTCTGTACAAAGAAAGTTACACAGAATTTATATTATCCAGCCTGGAACTCTAGTCCCAGTATCGGCGATGACACTCCAATGATGCTATTGGAAGTAGAGTTACAGCTCCAACAGCAGAGGAGTTAAACTCTGTATGTTCAGCTTTTCATAGCAAAACACTGTGCATTAGACTCCAGGCACCATGTCCACTTGAAATCACTGATTTGGTTATGGTGCTTGGAGAAACCCTTAAAAGGGGTCCTCTACTTGTGACAGTTATGATACATGTTATAGTTTATGTATCAACATGGACCCTGTATCCCAATTCACTTTGGTCTCAATTTCTTATTTTCCATTTTCATTTCAATCTCTACTAGGCACTGCTTATTCTACTATCACTATGACTAATTTCCTCCCCTGGCTGTTTATTGTTCATGAATATACATACATACTTTACCACTCAAACTCATGATATTGATTGTACATCTGCAAATCTAGATGCCACTGGATGGCATGTCTGCATTGATGAATGTCAAACTATCAGTGTTGCTGAACAAACATATTGTTACCCAGATCTCTTAATCTTGATGAAGTGGTGTGGGTGCAGGGGTCCTGTCATATTAACCCTAAAATATAAAACGTTGCAATTCATTGTTTACATTGCAAGGTTAAATCCACCTCTGGTGGCTGTCTCATGGCACTGACTGAGTAAAACGCAGTTTGGTAATGAAATGCGGCAGATAGCAGAATGTGATTGGAGAAGCGCAGAGTTTGGCTGTACAGACATATCTCCAATTTATTGCTTCTCTGTAAGAAGCAATGGATTTTAGGAGATCACAAAACATCAGTAGGTATGCTGACATCTTTGAAAGTGGCACAGGCGGAAACAAGGTGAGTAATTTTAATTTTACTTACTTTTTGAAATGCAAATAGGGGGACAGAAATGAACCTATCGGCCTGAAATAATAATTGTTATTTTTGGGACGATAAGATCCCTTTAAACAAACATAATTATAGTGCAATGGTTTTATTTTTCTAAGCAGAACTATCTATAGTAGTGAAAAGACTTGGGAGCACCAAATTAAAGTCTGTGTTCTGGAGATAGAGCCGTGTGTCGAGGTTTAGCCCCATGACAATAAAAATGATAAGATGTGGGGGGGCGTGGTCTGGACGCCAGCGAAGATGGCCACTTAGAGCGAGTGCTCCGCACCCCGGCGCCCAAGTAAAGCACTGTAATCGGCACCAGCCCAGACCCTTGAGCTGCAAGTTTAGCCCTGAACTCCCCTTTTGTTGCGGCCAATGTCTTACCGCAAAACGCACAAAAAAAGAGGCACCAGCGACGCTCCGTCCGTGGTGGACATGTTTGCGGCCCAGAGGCCTGCCACACGTGGCCCGGCCGCGACCACGAGCCCGAGCTCATCTAACCATGGGGATCCGCCCCGGACACAAGACAACCCATCGGAGGACTGCTCCGGCGCCATCCTCCGGTCCATTGCGGACGTCAAAGGCTATCTGGCCGAAGAAATTAAAAAATCTGCCACCGAGGTCAAAGCGGAAATTGCCGCCATCGGAGCCCGTACAACCCAGATTGAACAGCAACTGGGCAACGTGGTGCAGGCACACAACCAAGCAGTCACCTTCACGAATTCCCTCCTCACCAGAGTCACAGATCTCGAACTGGAGCTGGAGGACGTCTCTAACCGCTCCAGAAGAAACAACTTGCGCATACGTGGCCTACCCGAGGCGGTGGAGGACACAGACCTCGAAGAGGTCCTCCTCGCCTGTTTCCAGAAGAGCCTCCCCGACATCCCTGCTCACCTATGGCTGGTTGTACACAGAGTACACAGGGCCCTGAGGGCCAGAGGACCGAAGAACAGCCCGCCCCGCAATGTCATTATGCGGTGGCACTATTATGCGACCAAGGAGGCCATAATGCGCCACAGCAGGACGGTGACCTATGAATACCACGGAACCAGCTTTCAAATCTTCCAAGATGTGGCCCCTGCCACTCTCCTTCGTCGCAAAGAGTGGAAGACGGTCACTGACCTGTTGCGAAGCAACGGATTGCGCTTTGCCTGGGGATACCCTTTTAAGATCCTGGTCTTCAAGGGCCCTAAGCCAGCGGTGCTGCTCCCGACGACAGATGTCATCGCCTTTCTTGCCGACCTGGGATTGGAATTGCCAGCGGACTTCCAGGCCCCGCAGTCCCACGCGGGCCGTTTGGCCAGGCTGGAGGAGACCCACGGCGCACAGAATTCTTGATGGGACTAGCACTGGTACCGTGAGGGCCCGGCTGTGGACTGTGAGCAGGCCCTGTACCGGCGGTTGGACGCTTTCGATGACCACATGAGCCCCCTCGGGGCGCCCTAGATATCGCTGCCACCCGAGCTCGAGGGTTTGGGGTCCTGGATTTTCTACGCTCTAAATGGGTCTCGCCGGGGTGCTCTTCGGCTGTGTTTCCCCCCCGTCTTGAGGTGATTCCCTCGACGCGGAGGTGGCCCACCCACAGAGCTCCTGGCACGGCCTAAGACCAGGACTGATATTGTTTATCGTACTATTGTCTATTGTACTATTGTTTATTGTACAGTATTTGTTTTGATTTGTTTTTGTGTTGGAGTTGCAGATATTGACGTTAACCCACTACCTTAACTAAATATTCTCACCAGGCGCGGCTGCGCTGTCTGCGTGGCTGCGTAGTCTGCGCGGCTGGTTTTCTTTTCTTTTCCTTTCCCCCCTTTTTACTTCCTCATACTCGGACCCCTCTACCTACCCCAGCCCCCCCCCCCTACACCCAGACCGAACCTACTGCGGGAGGCGGCACCGCCAAATAAGCCACACTAGTGAGACGGGAGAACGGGAGACTGCGGTGTTACCAGACACTCTGCTCCGCATCACCATTTCACATAATGACACTCAAACTAACATCCCTGAATGTTAACGGGCTCAACAGCCCAAATAAACGTAGACTCCTCTTCCGCGAACTCAGACTGCAAAAAACTGATATCGCATATGTCCAAGAAACCTACTTGTCACGCACCTCTGGGCTACGACTCACTAACCATGTGTACAACAAGGCATACGCTTCGAGGGCACTGTGTAAGAGGAATGGGGTAGAGATACTGATCCATAAAAACTGCCCGTTCACTGTAACCCAAACCTATGAGGACGGCGAGGGCCGGTACGTGGTCCTTTCGGGCACGCTTCACTCCAATACTTACCACCTAGTGAATGTATATGCCCCCAATACTGCCAGTAGGGAATTCTGGACTGACTTAGAAACCTTGATCATGGGCCTTCCTAAAGGTTTGTTAATACTGGGGGGTGACCTGAATGCCACGCCGTGCCCAGCACTAGACAGAGGGGGAGGCCTTCGTTTGCCTAGGTCTCAAAATAGGGGAGGGCAGGACAAACTCTTACATACTTTTCTCCAACACACGGGCCTACTAGACCCGTGGCGGCTCCAGCACCCGAGTGTGCGGGATTATACCTTCTATTCGGCAGTACATGCAACATACTCCCGTATAGACATGTTCCTGGTCAACCCCTTAGCCATGTCGTGGATCACAACTTCTAACATACACCTCATCTCATGGTCTGACCATGCTGACATTGCCATAAACATCAAACTACCAGGCCCGCACGCCCCATGGAAATGGAGGCTAAACGCCTCGTTACTCAGACACCCCCAAACCAAAGAGACACTACTGACAGAGATCACGCGTTATTTCCAGGAAAATGATACCCCAGACGTCTCCCCCACCACACTGTGGGCGGCCCACAAACCAGTAATACGGGGTTTGCTAATTAAGACGGCCACACACCTTAAAAAAAAGAAACTTGAGAAGCTAGCTGAGCTACAAAGCCTCCTGCGAAGGGCCGAAATGAGAAACAAACAGGGGCCCACCCCACTCACGATTAGAGAATTAACAGACATCAGGCGCCAACTTAGGGAGCTTATGTTAGATGATGTTAGCAGAGATATGGTCCGCACTAAGCGTTTTTTCTACGAAAACTCAAATAAAATGGACACATTATTAGCGCGAGCCCTTAGACCTAAGCGTACGACGTCTAATATCTCAGCCATTAAAGACGCACAGGGACGTATTCTCAACAGCCCTAAGGACATTAGTGAAGAATTCACCAAATTCTATACCCAACTGTATAATCACTCCCCGGCCCTTACATTTGAGAACACAATTCACGTAGCTCAAATAGCAGAGTTTCTGCAAAAAGCCAACCTCCCGCTCCTACCGACACACAGCACCGCGCCCTTAGGCGCACCCATAGAATCTGACGAAATAGACAGGGCAATCACAGCCCTTAAAGGAGGGAAAGCCCCGGGCCCAGATGGGTTAGACGGCTCCTACTATAAAGCCTTTAGAGAGCAATTGATCCCTCGCCTAGCCGCGATGTATAAGACCTGGACAGAGGATGACCTGCCCAAAGCCGACTTAGCCACAGCAGATGTAGTCCTGATTCCCAAGCCTGACAGAGATGCCACGAACGTGGCAAACTATCGCCCCATCTCCCTTATAAATTTTGATCTTAAAGTATATGCGAAGATCTTGGCTACTAGACTTAACCTCATACTCCCCAAACTGGTCCATGCGGACCAAGTGGGCTTTGTCCCCAACAGACAACTCTATGGCAATACTAGACGGGCGGTGGACATAGTGTGGTGGGCGGGCAAGACACGAGCGCCTTCTCTGGTCCATTCCCTGGACGCAGAGAAGGCGTTCGACAGGATACAATGGCCCTATATGTTTGCTCTACTAGAGGCAATGCACCTCCCCGCCACATTCATAAAAGCGACTAAGGCACTCTACGCCTCCCCGAGAGCACAAATATCAATCCCAGGGGCACAGTCGCCCCCTTTCAAACTAAGGAATGGTACCCGCCAGGGCTGCCCCCTCTCCCCCCTCCTCTTTATCTTAGCACTGGAGCCCCTACTACACCTCGTTCGCACGGACCCGGAGATCCGGGGGGTGTGGGTGGCCACCGAAGAATTCAAAATATCGGCGTATGCCGACGACATTTTACTCACTGTAACAAGCCACCATTCCTCATGTACTTGAGATTCTCGACAGGTATCACCAGGTATCTGGATACAAAATCAATATTGACAAGTCGGTCGGCATGCCGATAGGGATGACAGAGACGGACATCCAATGGCTGCAGCAGGCGATAGCCTTAAAGATTAGCACACAACCCATTAAATATTTGGGGGTCAGGCTAACGCCAGCTTACGAGGACCTGTATAAGGAAAACCACCAGAGAATCATTGCAGTGCTACGACGGGACCTAGATAAATGGCATGATAAGCCCATCTCATGGTTGGGTAGGCTACATGCCATCAAAATGAATCTCCTCCCACGCCTCCTTTTCATCTTTCAAGCGTTGCCTGTCGCCGTGACTAAAACTGATCTTACACCCTTACAAACCGCAATAGACAACTTCATCTGGGCGGGGAAGAGGCACAGAGTAGCAAGGCATACACTATACACCCTGAGAGTCAAGGGGGGACTGGGACTCCCAAACCTTCACCTTTACTACTTAGCAGCCCATTTAGCGCAAATAATTGAAAGGCACTCACCACCCGACACATACAGATGGGTTGACTTAGAAACTCACTTTATGGGTACTGATCTCCCCCAGTATTGGATGTGGGTCCCGAAGCCCGACCGTCCGGAGATTTGCACCTCCTGCCCCGCCATCCTTAATTCGATTCGGGTCTGGAACGCTACTGCACACAAATATGCCCTCGCGCACCCTGTCTCTCCATTGACACCCAAAGCGTTCCCGCCGGGTATGACCCCTCGAGACTTTCGAGGCCTTGAGAATACGGGTGTTCAGCGCTACTGTCATATGTTCCAGGACGGTTCATTTCACACCTTCGACAACCTAAAAATGAGGGCCCCACTAGCCAACAAAGACTACTTTCGCTACCTTCAGCTTAGGGACTTTGCCAGGAAACCTGAAATAGCGGTAGCAGCCAGGGCTAAACCCACATTCTTTGAAGCGTTATGCCTGTCTGATGGACCACGTGCCGGCCTCATTACCCGCCTTTACGAGCAATTAAGCGCACCCACAAACGACTCCCACACACCCTCCTATATACTACAATGGGAGGCGGAACTCCAACAAACTCTTGATAGTGGGTACTGGCAGGACATATGGGAGGCAGCGGCCAAATCCTCAATCTGTGTTACTCACCAGGAACAGTGCTATAAAACACTCCTGAGGTGGTATACCACCCCAGTGAAGTTACACAGGATGGGGAAAACGCCCTCAGATGTCTGCTGGAGGGGATGTGGAGCCAAAGGTACTTACCTCCACATGTGGTGGACGTGCCCAAAAGCTGCCTTTTATTGGGAGCAGGTAGCTAAACTCCTGACTGACGTACTTAACCAACCGATTAGGCCAGACCCCTGGATGTGTTTACTAGCCAAACCCATCGACAATCTCCCACCCAGGGAACAGAAGCTAGTGAACAAGATTAACTTGGCGGCCAGACGTGCTCTGGCGCAAACGTGGCTCCAAATAGACACACCACCCTTGGACAGAGTCATAGGTAACATCAAGGAAGCGTTTCTCATGGATAAGCTCACTGCGCAGGTGAGAGACACATACACACACTTCATCAAGGTCTGGGAACCATGGGAAGTTTACATTGACCCATAAGCCCGTACTCCTCACCCCCGCCAGGGGATGGAGACTACCCCCCCTCTTTTATTTTTACCAGCCTGTGCCGTCTCCCGACAGGGGGTATCTCCCCCCCCCCTCCCGACCTTTCATCCCTTTCCCCCTCCCCCCCCCTTTTTTTTTTTTTTTTTTCTCTTTCCTCGTGTCTGGCTAGGTGCTTCAACTTCACCACATAGTTTTGCAGATTTAAAGTTTTAAAATTTAAACGTTGACCGTATAGCATGTTGCAGTGACCACTGAAATCGCCACAGTAATATTATATTTAATGAGGCTCTTAGCATATGTCATGACTGAACCCATAAGCAACAGTGTGATGTGGAAGTGAGGCCTCTATATAGGCCCCCGCAGGGGCGGCCGACCGGGATGCCTTTGGGTGTCGTGACCGGCACAGCTGTCTCCTCCTCAACACAGGGTGCGAACCAATTATGCACTTATAACTATGCTAGTATGAGACTGTCCCACCATGTAAATGTTCTGGCTTCTGCGTAAGCCACATTGCAAGTTGCCTAAATGCCTGTTTTCTGTTTTCTTTTCCTTTGCTACTGAGGGCTTCTGCGAAAGCCGTGTCATTGCAACGTCTAAGGATCATTTCATTATATGTCACGATCAAAAATAAAGAATTAAAAAAAAAAAAAATGATAAGATGTGACGGAGTGGGACAACTGATAGAACTAGAGACAAGACTTCCACCTTTACCAGCAAAAATAAGTGACACTGAAACCCCATCTGTTGGTGACATTTTACAGCTCTGACGAATCATTGCGGCAATAGGGTAACCTGAGTATGAAACACAGACAGGGTTATTTGATAAAGGGAGAACTGTTGGGAATTGAAAATTGAAGATGGAATAGTTGAAGTGGAATAAGTTTTGTTTCCATTCAGCTATTCTAGTGGAATACTTTGAATTTCCTTTGAATTCCCCACAGTTCTCACTGTGCCCTGATATTGACAACTTGCCGTGCTATAACTTTACTTTCATGCCTAAAAGAAAAAAACAAATGTATATGAACAGATTAGTGAAACCAGGTTTGCATTGGTTGTTTGAAATTTGATTTAGCATTGTGTTATGGTCATTTTTGGAAGAAGACTGAGCAGTACGCGGACTGTGTAAGATGGTCTTTGAGAGCCAAGCTGAGACAACTGATAGATAGTTTGTTTAACAAAACACAAGTTGAAGACAGATGATCTATAGTAGGAGATGCACACACTAGTGTTGTTCCACATTGTATGGATGGAGCTGACAAAAATATATATACATACTTTATTGTATCTAATGATCATCTAAAAACACTCAACACTACACCTGGTGCCTGTGGCATACATTTATTGTTTAAACTTGTAATTCCCTCATAGTGGCTCTCTTCAGAAAATTTGGCTAAATATAAATTTTGTAGGAGTTTTGTCTACAACTAAATCCCAACAGTTCAATTGACTGGAGCCCACTGTGTTGAAAATTCATTGTCAGAGAAAAGTTACATAAAAATGGCATTTAGCGGTGTGTACGTCTCATCCATTTCACCAGTAAAAAAACTTCTCTGCTCAAGTAGCAAATCTCCCACAGACATACAATGAACGTGTGAGGCCAGTTCATATTTAATAGATTTACTAATCCACACGCGCTCAGGAAAACAAAACCGTTACGCTGTAAATCCTATGCCTGCTCTAGGCGGACGTGGGATAGTACAAGTCCACTAAATCACTTGCGTAGCAAATGTCAGACTTTAGTTAAAGTGAAATATCCTCTGTCTTAACACATGCACGCAATAACTTATACAAGTCACCCCTAAAACACCCATTTAACTCAAGTTAAAGCCATGTGGGCTTTATTCACTAAAAACTGATTTGTAAACCAAATATCAAACTTGAGGTACCGAAAGTCGAGCTGTTGCCATAGGTGCTTTCCTTTTTCCCATCAGATTATGATCACCTTAGTATTGCCCGTTTGATTTCTAATGTCTCCAATTCTTTAGTGAACACCTTGCCATTTTTGAGTCTTTTAAACCAAAATTACTATGTAACTATATACTCGATTTTGAGGGTCAAGGGAATTTGTTTATTACCGATTACTCATGACACTACAGATATCTCTCTGACTCTGCCTGGGTGACTGAGATCTGAGGTTAAAAGGCATATAATCGTATTATCATAATTATGTATATCATGATTTTATTTAATGTCTGTGTTCTACAAATCTAAAATATTGTTACAATTGTAAATTTCTTAAAGAGCTTAAAGGCTGTTTGTATTTCAGAATTTGAGATAGAGAAGCCTAGGGGCGAAATGTAAGCTTTTTTGAAGTGCAGATTCCCATGTCAGAGAGAGAGGTAGCCTTTGCCGATCTATTGAGATGTGTCGAATTCCTCACCACACACCTGAACAAGTGTAAAATTTAATTAAAACATAATTAAAGCTCCTGAACTGGAGGCATTGGAGCGTGTTACGCAGACAGGCTATCTCTGCTCTACCAACAATGTATTACACTGCTTAGGAGATGGGATTTAAATGCTTTGTGGATGTTGCAGTCCGAGTAAAGAACAGTTGATGTTCTAAATACCAATTTGAAGGCTTATTTTATTGTCTTGTGAAGGCATGTGTACTGGTCTGTTTGTATAAAAGAGAATGCATTAAACAACCATAACACAAGTTCAATGACCCCAGTTCAAATGTTACATGTTTGCGATAGAGTTGGCTGATTGTTCAATTTGTACGGAACACATGAATTCTGCATTGTATTGGACAGGGCTCGAAAGTGCTGCCTGGCTGTAGACCTCATAGGCTTTCACTATGATATCAGTTAATTAATTATGATGCTTCACATGAATTCGACTGTCCCCTTGGCTGAGATCATGAAACTGTTGCATGCTCGGTAAAATGGCGTTCTGCGCCAATCAGCATCTGCTTATAGTGATGCATTGAATCAATGCATCTCTATGGGGATAGTTCTGCGCATTGTACAGCACGTACATAGGAAGCACCTCTAGTGGCCATCTGAGTGACTGTCACTCTAGGCAGTAATGTAAACACTGCCTTTTCTATGAAAAGGCAATATTTATATTAAAATGCCTGCAGGGACAGCCTGCAGACACCAGAACAACTATATTAAGCTGCAGTTTTTCTGGTGACTATAGTGTCCCTTTAAGTAGATAATGCTGTGAAACAAAATCCCCTATAGTATGTTCCCAAATGTTCCAGAAAGGAGATACTTTTCCTGCACATCGGAAGCTTATAATAGCTTCAACCTGCTGAATAGTAACCTGCAGCTCTTCAGAGCACATTGTATGTAGATGCACCCCATAAAATATGAAACATTTCTAATCCCAGTGACTGTCTGAGCATGGTGGGAGTTGTAGTCCTGGGATCTTGATATAGCCTATATTGCCTATTCCTAACACACATTTAGGTTCATATTATTCTCTTATAAATGTTTCTCCTTTGCTCCTCACAATTTTTTTATGAAGGGTGCTGGCTTCAATTTTCCTGGAATTAGATATAGAGTGGGGAGTCCTGGTCTAGATCCAAAAATAAGCTTTTTAATAAACATGCAAATCAATCTTCAGGCCGACCTCCTTCAGGTGGGAGATGACTGCTAAGTGCTGCTATCAATCATGCAGACTGGGTGGGGGGGGGAGGCTGTGTGCTAGAGATGGACAGCAACAGAAGGATTTGTAAGAAGCTCCATGCCGCGTAATGCAGACAATATCCCTCCCCTTATATCCATTGCAACATCCAAGATCTGCTCACAGCAGAGCGTCCAGAACCATAATTTGTTTCATGTTTCAAAGTCTCCATCAGGGTTGCAACCTTTCCCACAGAATAGAAAAGAAAGCATTTAAATATTAATCCAGATTAAGTTCCGCTTTTCCAAATCTCTCTACAATACAAACGGATAAATAAAAATGATCGTTTTTCACTTTTCTCAACTTTTTAATCCTCTCGATCCGTTCCACTCACACTGTGTCTGGCGATATCCCTTGCTGATCGTATTGCTCCGTGATTAACTCTTTCTTGGCCCTGTTATTAGAAAAGTAGGGGGCTGTCATGGCTCATATGTCATCTTTGAAATAAAAATGTTGGTGTGAATGCTGTGACACAGGTAACAGGGGTGTGAATGTTACTCACAGTTATTCTTGTTTTACATCCTTGCCACAATACAGGGTACCTGTTCTATTTTAGATACCAAGTGCTAAATGTTAAGAGAGGTTCTGTTGGTTTCCATAGTGATTGCTATTTAGAACTAAGTCCCAGAATATACCCTGTTTTGCCTTGTTATTTCACTTATATTTCATTTTATATTTCACTTTTAGAGTGCTCTCACCATTTTATATTTCACTTTTATTTCACTTGTATGTGTGTTGAGTGGTGCACGTAGGTGATAGCAGCACCAGATTTTCACTTTTCCCAACATTCTGTTTTATTGTGTTATACTTGTTAAATATCACCTCTTGCAATATTTGGGATATTTAGTATCAAGGTATTTTTACGTTTTGTATCACGGTATTTTATATTCATATCATATTTTATATTTCTATGAGAAATCGGAACTTTTATAAATTAACTAGGGAAAACCCGCGTGGGTGTCAATCAAACAGCAAGGGAGGTTTGCAGCCTCCTTTCATTAGCTTCCCTGAGTGTGATGCCTCGTCCCACACAGACCTCAGACCAGCTCCTCCAGAGACATGGGTGTATGCACGAGTAGGAGCGCATGCAATGGTTTGATTGGTTATTGAAAGTATCTTCTGGGGAAACAAAGGAGAGGGCTTACTAGAGCTGCAGTTCATAAGATCTGCAGCCTTTGCAAGCTCTTTTAAGATATACCCCCAATGAATACATGCATTCAAAATGTATGTATGTATGCATTAGGGTATGTCTACTTAACAGCGATTTTCATTCTTTTTCTATTTTTTTAACAATTGTGCAGTGGAGTATTTTATGCAAATTTACTCGGCATCACCGCATGTGCATTTTAGATAACGCAAAGTATCTTGGTCACTAGCGCCAATGCCCTTCCACTCTTTGGATTCATAATCAAATTATTTCTCCTGGCATATGTTTAAACTGTATGTGGTGCTCATTACAGGCATCAATAAAGGACCAGCAAAGATCTAACTCTACATTCATTCGCTATAGTGCCTGCTAAAGAAAAGGCAGAAAATGTCTAAAAATGCAAAATGAATACAAAGCAAATTTCTAACTTAAGGCCAATGTTAAATAATATTTCCAGTTCAGCTATTTGGACCTTAAATTTGAAATTCACTTTGAAATCTCACTATAGTGAATAACACTAAGTAAATGACAGTGCTGGAAAGATTCACTGTCACATGAATGGCCCAAGACTGCAGGGCCCACAATAGTTTTCAGCACCGTGGACAGTTCAAAGCATCTCTGCATTGTGCATGGAGATGCCTGAATATTTTTAGGAAAGGGCTCGATAACTTCGTAATAAAGTAGAGATTTTAAAGGTTGCTATGAAATAGTCAGGAGTGAAGTCTTGGATTTGGTTTACATTAGAGGAAACTTTTGAAGAATAAACAGCATTTCACATATTTACTTAATTTTGATCTTTTAAATATTCGTTTCTTTGTTGTTAATTATATTTTTGCAATTATATAGTTTCTTTTATGATCCTTAGAAGCCGATATTCTGGTAGTCCACTACTTAAGCAGTGTTGAACATAAAATACATGTCCAAAAATGCCAAGGCTGTCATATAAAACCTGTCATGAACAATTTTTACATATTAATTATTACATTTTAATGGTCTTGTGATGTTTATTATTGTTTGATGAAGAAGACAGTTGGTATTAGTTTACTAGCAAATAAGATGTGCCCATTTGAACCCAGAGCCTACCGTGTCCACATATTTATGTATGTTAATGCTGGTTGCCTCTCAGCCGCTAGCTTCTAGAATGCTGCAGTCACCGCTTCCTCACTTCTTTCATCTCAGAAAGGTCACAGTAATTATTCCATGTATTCTGGTGTTAGCCTGGAATGGAGAATTAATTGGTTCTCCTTTATTCAATAAATGAAGACCAGAAGATTTTTAAGAAAAACAGCATCTTTACAAATTGATGATATCCCTAAGGAGATGGACATTACTGATGGATCTACCTCCATGTTTAGAAGTACCAATCCAAAGAGGACAATTTTTCCACTCAAGCTTGTACTCCCCAACCACTCCATTATAGAAGCATGGAAAATGTATTTAGTAATATCTGTTCAGAAGAACGAATTTCGTCCATGCAGCATTTTGACTACTGCAGATTTCAGTCATGCAAGTGACTAGTTACATAGTTACATAGTTACATAGCTGAAAAGAGACTTGCGTCCATCAAGTTCAGCCTTCCTCACATATGTTTTTGCTGTTGATCCAAAAGAAGGCAAAAAAAACCCAGTTTGAAGCACTTCCAATTTGCAACAAGCTAGGAAAAAAAATCCTTCTTGACCCCAGAATGGCAGTCAGATTTATCCTTGGATCAAGCAGTTATTACCCTACATTGACAGATTATATCCTTGAATATTCTGTTTTTGCAAGTATGCATCTAGTAGCTGTTTGAACATCTGTATGGACTCTGATAAAACCACTTCTTCAGGCAGAGAATCCCACATCCTGATTGTTCTTACAGTAAAAAAACCTTTCCTTTGCCTTAGACGAAATCTTCTTTCTTCTAGTCTAAACGTATGACCTCGTGTCCTATGTAAAGTCCGGTTGTGAATAGATTTCCACACAATGGTTTGTATTGGCCTTGAATATATTTGTATAATGTTATCATACCCCCTCTCAGGCGACGTTTTTCTAAACTAACTAGGGAAAACTGATTCAGACAAACAAAAAGGCAGCAAAATTAGCCTACCACTGTACTAAAAAATAAATAAATAATATGTATTTACAGTGCAGTAATAGGCTCATTTGCATGCATTTTTACTAGAGCAATACCAACTGAATTGAGTGGTATTTTACCATTCACATTCGGTCAATATTTGAACTTTGACCATTCACTTACTTTTGAGCATTTTTCAGTCATCAACAGACGGAACTTCAAGTCATGAGACAACAATACTGCCCGTCCATTGCACATGTCGTTTGTTACATGATGCATCAATATGGCACTCTGAAGTTTTGGAATTCTGAAGACCCACCGATCAACAAAAATTTGGAAGCACTGCAATTTGTTACCTAATGCACAATTATAATATTTAGGAAATCTTATATATTCTTCCCACTAACAGGAAGTCTGTGAAGTCATGCAATCATTTTATGTATGTGTCACCCATGCTTACAAAGTTTACTGCACTGGTATCTTGCACCTCACAAGCTATTTTCTGGCCTTCAGTTTTATCCTATTTCTACCTTTATTGCAACCTTCACTTCATCTATTCGTAACCCTCATATAATCCTGTGTACATAGTGCATGTAGTATTCTCCAATCTTCCATCCCACAATTATAATACATTCAATAATTACACTAATCCACTAAAGGAAGTATTCAAAATGAATTCAGAGTAATTTTCAAATTTAAGGTCGAAATAGCGAAATTGGAAAAAAAAATTAGGTCAGGAATGTTTTTAGCTCAGCTACTCTGGTTTTAAATGAGAACTTCACTTTGAATTCACTTGGTGTGTGTGTCTCATATTGGACCCAGCTAATGACCTAATGACCTTTAAGCAAGCACTGTGATAGCACTTTCAAAATAAATATTGCTCAATCCTGTTACTTGTCATAATAAGCAATGGGTCACGCTGCCAGTCGCAGTAATAGAAATTAAAAATAAACGTACCTCTTCCTGGGTCTCCCTCTGCTCTCCACACTACACAGCTGGGAATCACGCTGGCATTCCCATGAATGCAAGCCGCTTCCAAAGGCCATACTTTAAAGGCACAACCTCCATTTTTGAAGCTGGTGACATTTTAGCGTCACCAGGTATAGCGGAGAGGAAGAATTAACTGCAATATCTCCGCTGGTAGACGTAATCAGCATTCAAATAAAGTGTAGTTGGACAATTCCAATCTCATTCCCCAACAACTGGACTAAACACAGCTTTGGGAGTCAACTGATTGTTATTTAGCCACAGCTGGCTTTTATGCAATTCCCCATGCAAGGGGTTTCTGTAATTCCAGTTCAGGGGTTTTCCCCTAGTGGACCTTGTGGAGGACAGGGAACAAAGACACATTTCCCCTGATCCTGTTCTGTACTTGGAAGATAATTGCATAAGGACAGTTCTTTAATTGGATTATCTCCCAAGTACAGAAAATGTAACAATATTTTAAAATAACATAACTCCAGAAATATTAATCAGGATTCTACGAATAGCAGGGATCTGAGCGCCCAATCTGTAAAAATACCGCTCAGATCCGATCGGTAGAACAAGAATGCCATTCGAGTGAAGTTTGTTCCAGTCAGCCACGAGGTGAAGCCCCAAAACAGTTCCATGTGGTTGAATGCTTTGACCGGTCTTCTTTCAGGAGTTCTCACGATTAAAAGTGTTCATAAACTGGGTAGTAGTGTGCCTGATGGTTGTTCGTCCCATTCAGTCGATTGCTGCTTTTCTAGATGAACGGGAAATGCTTGTAGGAACAGGATTGTCCGATTATAGTTCCACACACTCGACGACCAAACACCGCTGGGCATTTGTGCACAGAGGTGGCCGCCACCACGTGTTCGGTCATACGAACGGCAGCCACCCATCCGACAATTTAAAACCTTGCAGTTTTAAGGTGTTACAGAACTTAATTGGAGACACACGACTTCTCTGGGTGGTCTCCTTGTTCGGTAGTTGGTTCGACTGATTAACAATATGTCCATATTCTCTTCGTGAAGTTGAAATAGTTGAACCAACTCAGTCTATTATACAAAGAAGTGGCTAGTTTTGCCACACCAGGTCCAAGTAACCAATTAGAGCCCTCCCTTGGTTATTTAAACTCTCTAGTCTGAACCCTGCTGTGGTTTCCATTAGGATGGTTTATTTTAGAGCATGTTCATATTTCTTGTATTTCTGGCATTTTGACCTTGGCTTATCTTTGACTATTCTCCTTTCTATTGTCCTTGACCTTTGGCTATACCTAAAGTTTATTCTGTCTTCTGTATCCATGACCTCGGCTTCTCTTGTACTATTCTTGACAAAAAAATATGTTTTTGTCATTTATGGCTTTTTATCCGGCCAATCTAAGGTCCGGTATTATGCTTTCTGTTCTTTTAGTATTTGCTGTCCTTGTCTTTGCTTGTTGGATCCTATCTGTCCGTGACACAATGCCAGTGGCTTATCTTAGACATTCACTCGGGCGTACCTAGTTCTGAAGCTGATAGTTTATTAAGTGTTCTTGCATAGCAAGACCACTTAATGTTATCTCACATATATATTATTAAGTGTTCTTGCATAGCAAGACCACTTACTGTTATCTCACATATATATTATTATTATTATTATAGCAAAATCTACCACCCTAACTCCTCCCACAGTTTTTACACTACATAGACAGTAATATACCGAAACGTGCGGATTGTTCCCGATCGGATTGCTATTACTTTGTGGAACGTTTCGCCGAATGGTTCACGGAATATCGTCGTTCTTGTGGCGAAATTGGTCCCATAGGAATGAATGGCAAAATGTTCAAAACTAGAGTGGGAGCTTGCAAAAGCTAAAACCTCAGGACATGATTTCTAAACTGCCACCACTCCCTCATTTTCAAGCCCACTTACACAAATCTTATATCAAAACGTACAGCTATCCCTGCTGCCACTATAAAATGTCCACGGCTAAGCCATAGTCCTGATAGTTTTCACGATATGACCATTTGTTTGCAACTCACGCCGTCCATTGACATTCATTGAAACTCCACTCCAGCCAGCTTAAATTTTAAGGTGCAATTTCTAAACTGCGACTGTGCCTTCATTGTTAATATTTCAGAGACATACTATGCATCACAATGTAGGTCTGGGTCTTGTGATTCTCACAATATAAAGCTCTTCACTGTAAGATGTATAGTTTTTAAAATACAACCGTTTGAAGATGGCAACCGCCAAAATACTCTGACCTGTGCCAGGCTGGAGCAGCAAGTGATGTCATAGACAGAGCCTTTTGTACACCTGCTAATGTTTTTATAAATGTATGTTTTAATGTAACTGTGAAGCACTTTGGGCAATTAAATGTGCTATATAAATAAATAATAACAGTTACTCCGCCCACTCCAGTTGTAGACTACTGGTGGAGGCAAGAACACTTTACACTCTCCAGAAATTGTAGCTTTTCTAGTCTACATTATAATAATGGGGCTCCCCTTCACCCAGTGGTGCGGCCGACATTAATTAGGCTTTAGTTAGCTAGCAATGCCTTGTTTTGTTGACACTCCTGTAACGCATTTATCTTGTCAAACATTTGCCATTGTACTGCTGAATGCATTTTCAGGCACTTTTTCTATTATTTGTTCAACTTATTGGCTCCATGTTCACGATTCTCATTGTACATATAAATATAGAATTTAAGGGAAAAAAAGGATTCTAAAACTTTTTTGTTATCTCTAAGAGAAATGACTTACTGTACAGACTGTCATACATTTTCATGAATGAGGAAATGATTGAATTGCCTATGGTTTCACAGAGGGATGTCCATTGACTTCAAAATTTTAAATTTTCAAACAGCACGTTCACTGTAACAAGTAACATTGGTGCTGAGAGTCACAATCACGAGTATTTCTAATGCTTCGTACATCATTGCAGCACAATACAATTCAATGCATCAGATGAAGACGTGAATTCTCTATTAATTATCATGATTCTAAGTGTTCTAAAAGTGTTCTGGTCCTCAATAGTGTTGAACTACCTATTTGATATTGAGCATCATCTATGGTCCTTGCATTTCTACCAAATAATACAATATTCATAGTCACAGTGTCTTTACTGCGGCATCTTATTTATCCACATATACACAGAGAAGGATTAACCATAACTTGACCCTAGGTGGCTGCCTAGGGAGCATGGATTACACAGGGGACCATGAATTTTCTGACCTCATTAATCATCCCTATGTGAAGAATGGAGGGGGGCCCAAACTGGTAACCTGTCTAGAGGCACGTTGGTTCTTAATCCTTCTCTAATACATGCCATTGTGTTTTCTGATATTAAAGTTAAAGGCTCCACTTCAGGATTGCAGAAAAGACGGTCAAACCATTTTTAAAAGTGCATACAATAAAAATTATCATCAATCTCAAATAAAATTTACCAATTCACATTCCAGCAATAATTTTTTTTTTTTTTTTTACTTCGATTATCCATCCATTACTAAGATCATCAAGAATGACATACAGGGCATTTGGATAATATTATCCAACAGAGGGTGATTTTGGCTGTAAGCTGTGCATCCCCCACTGTAAGAGAATCATGGATATGGTCTTTCAGTGTAGTCTTGACAAAATACTAAGTGCTTGAAACGCGTAGATTGCTGGTGTCCTGCTATGTGCTGACTGTACTGTATGAAATTTTTGATGACCATCTTGTACTGTTTGTTCCCAATCCTACGAGCTTATTGTCACTCAGGCATCATATGGTGTGTGCCATTTATGTGACGATATACTGGTCTGCTCAGGAGAGGAAGTGTTCTTAACAAGAACAAAACAGAGGTGTCCAACCTTGGCCTTTCATGTGTGGTTTCCTTACATTTCCCATAATCCTTTGCCAGTCTTGGGAACTGCTGCTCAGCAACTACCCAAAGGTCAGAGCGGAATTATTGCAAAGTATAATAAACTGAAAGTTTGGGCTGCTTCTAAAATATGACATATGCATAGTCGCCTTTTCGGCATATGCGGTATAAACAACCCCCCAAAACCCAAGGACACCTTATGTTTGGGAAAATTATCACAGCTTTATTAATAATTAGATTATATATAAAATATTAAGGGCCATTGTCAACATATTTAACATAACATCTCAGCCCCAACTCTTTTAACAATTCAACCCTGACAATGACCCCATAAAAAAACAATATTAACATATATTAGCATAAATAACATCTAACCACTTAAACCATTGCCACTGTGGGCATGATTTACCATGTTTCAACATGTAGGGGTATACCAAGATACACCCTATACACACCAGGTTAGGAGCTCGAACCAACCAAAATCTAACTAAACCTAACAGTTCTTTGCGAACTAAACTATGTTACATCTGGACAAACAACCTATACCCCAACTTGTTTATCCATCCCCTGCCGCCGTGACCAAACGGAATCCAAAACCTACTTAAAAGGTGGGAGGGTGGGACAAAACAGGTAAGTGAGGATTAATTAAGATGGCCCTTGATCTAAAATGGCCGCTATATGTACTCCTAAAACCCCAGCCCCACTTTCTAAAGCCAAACCCCCCATATTAACCTCTCCTATGCCTGTCTCCTAGCCCTATCAGGCCCATTCCACCTTGCTGCGCTGCTCCATGGGCTAAAATAGGAGGCATGTACTAAAAAACTAGATATTCACAAATAATTGCGATTTGAGTGGTGGGGGATTAACGCTAGAAGTAATTTACTAATTAAATAATCAGTTAGTAAATGTCAAGACTGTGCAAATATTTTCAGAAATTAAATAGTATTTTTGCATAATGGGGGATCACATTTTAAATAATACCCAGTAATGTGTACTTTTAACATGTTACTTTGTGCCAAAGATATTTGCAGTGCATATTTTTTATTTATTTTTTATGTACCACAATAGCACATTTTATTTGCAATATTGATTTCTGGCAGTCAAAGGACAGATAAAAATAATTAGACAGAATGTTTTCGATTACAACATATTTTCACACATAGCTCATTGCTACAATTATTTGTATCAATTGTGGATGTTTAGCACACGACACCTTGCATCTCGCAAAATAAAATGTCTACCTTCCGAAGCTATAATAACATAAATACTTGTGTAAAAGAAATCTAATAAAATGATGATATTCCAAGTGAACTGATAAAGTATAACAATCAAAAATTTAATAAAATTCTGCTTACTTGTAATGATTTTAAAAATATTTCATATTTGATATTAAGAGCACTCACCCATTAAACGATGAGACTTTTAATGGCATGTGTCACGTTGTCACAAAGGGTACAGTGCTTCAATGCTATTTTTGTCATTTATACCATAATTGTCTAATGAATGTTAAATCAAATTCTCAGCCTCCTGCTGGCTCTGGGAGATTTAGGACTGATGGATTTGAGGACGTTTGTATCAAAAAAGAGAAAACTGATTAACCTCTTTAGCACAAGACGGATCCGAAGCACAGTTTTACAATTCCATTACCGAAGGCAGACGAAAGTGTTAACTACAAATAAAGTAATCTGAATTCAAGGCATTTAGAAACACAGGGAACAAATTCACGGGGAACTAAAATTATGGCAAGCGAGCAAGTACACCCACTTTCAGCAGCTAGGCTTTGCACCCTCAGAGAGGATCTGAAAGGGGTTTAATTATCCCAAAGCTAGAACTCCCATTACAAGCTGAGGAAATGAAAAAGGATTAATTACTTTGGATCTAAAAGTCAGGTTTCAGTCTGTTTTTTTCTGTACTTTCTGAACTATGTTTATAAGCCCTCTGTTTTGGTCAAAAATAGGTATGTAATTAGCCCCCAGCCCATGCATTAATTAGTTACACCTCCTGTGTTTCGCATACGTACGCAGCATCAGAACATAGGAAAAAGAAGGGACCGTGTTTACAAAAATAATGTTCGCTGGAAACTTAAATATTTCCATACCAAAGACACTGTGGTGAGACCCTTTCTAAAGACACAAACTACACAACAACAAACAAAAATTCTACAAGTTTGTTAAATGTAATTGACAAATATCTAGAAATTAAAATGGAGGCCGATAATTCATAGTAATAATTGCAGTAACTTGTATTGCAGTGACAATGTTAAAACATCAAAGAGGTCATTCGTACTCAGTTTTCTGATGGTAATAAACAATGGCAATTAGTTATTTAAACTGTATTTTTTTTACCATTGGCCATATAAGGGAAATACAAGTGAAATACTTATAAGCGAAATACAGTCTATTTTAAATAATTACTCGGTGGGCTATCACACACAGTGCTAGTTTACACAAGTTATATTGCCCTATGATCTTCATTACTCACTTTATATTAGACATCATCTCTTAAATATAAAATCATTATAGATACATAGTGAGTGATAACTCCCAAATTCTCATAACAAGTATCAGTCAAAATTCCACCCACAACAAGTCAAACTGAAATATCGAGTGGCCTTCCATATGGCAATTCTTCACCCCTTAAGATGGTTATTGGATTTCATTATCAACATCACGCTATGGGAAATTTGAGAATTTGGAATCAAATATGTAACTCTAACTGGTGTTTTTGCACAGTCTGACTCGTTTCCAATGGCAAGATTCAGTGTGGATTGTTAGCAAAAGAAAAAGATGTGAATTAGAACCTGTGTCCAAGATTTCCAAATTTATGGAACCAGCAATGTCTATTTGCAGGTTTTTCGAAAAACTCACAGCAGTCATAGAAGTCTATGGCATTAAAAAAAAAAAAAAAATAGATAAAATAAAATAAAAAAAATAAAAAGGAGTGCTGAGGTTTAATGAACAAGGGTGCAGTATGCAATAACTAACACACATGTGCTGTCAACGTCACCTAAGGTTCTCCGAATCCAGTAAAACACAGAAATGCCCAGCGGTTTCACTCTCTATAGATGCATATAGTACGCACACTGCAACTACACACTGTACGCTGGAAATACATAATTGGAACACATACCATAGGAATCGTGATGAACCTTCATACTGCTTGCTAGTCTCTAAAGTACGCAAGCACTGAATTACAACACTGAATTAGTTATATCTCCAACATTAAAACACTTGTAAAATGTGTACTAAACAGCAGCCATGTTCTCTGTGTGTTCTTCCAGTCTGACTAATATGGTGCTGGTAAAGCCTACTGAGGTACGTTAGCACTCTTCTACATTGCAGGTGTCAAGGATGCTACTAAACTAGCTGCCCCTGTCCCACGTAGATCCTGCCACAAAGATACAAAAGCATAACAATCACAGATATACACTGCGGATTATCCAAAGGAGAGGTGAGAGACCTCTACCATGGCCCTAATTTAGCTCCCGAGGCAATTAATATTGATAGTTAATGTAAATTCCAAGATACTGTTTCCAGTTATTAAATTTCTTCTGGATCATTCTAGTCATAGAAATGATGCCATGCTTGTCATAAGCCAGTTTATTCTGTTGTTAATGATTATTCTCACAACTTATAACCAACAACCCAAAGTTACTCATTTGTCGCACACTCCACAGATATGTGTTTTCCAAAATGGTTGGCACGCCAAATGTTATAGGTGTTATTGATTGCACACTTGAGCATACAGGGAGTGCAGAATTATTAGGCAAGTTGTATTTTTGAGGATTAATTTTATTATTGAACAACAACCATGTTCTCAATGAACCCAAAAAACTCATTAATATCAAAGCTGAATATTTTTGGAAGTAGTTTTTAGTTTGTTTTTAGTTATAGCTATTTTAGGGGGATATCTGTGTGTGCAGGTGACTATTACTGTGCATAATTATTAGGCAACTTAACAAAAAACAAATATATACCCATTTCAATTATTTATTTTTACCAGTGAAACCAATATAACATCTCAACATTCACAAATATACATTTCTGACATTCAAAAACATAACAAAAACAAATCAGTGACCAATATAGCCACCTTTCTTTGCAAGGACCCTCAAAAGCCTGCCATCCATGGATTCTGTCAGTGTTTTGATCTGTTCACCATCAACATTGCATGCAGCAGCAACCACAGCCTCCCAGACACTGTTCAGAGAGGTGTACTGTTTTCCCTCCTTGTAAATCTCACATTTGATGATGGACCACAGGTTCTCAATGGGGTTCAGATCAGGTGAACAAAGAGGCCATGTCATTAGATTTTCTTCTTTTATACCCTTTCTTGCCTGCCACACTGTGGAGTACTTGGATGCGTGTGATGGAGCATTGTCCTGCATGAAAATCATGTTTTTCTTGAAGGATGCAGACTTCCTCCTGTACCACTGCTTGAAGAAGGTGTCTTCCAGAAACTGGGAGTTGAGCTTGACTCCATCCTCAACCCGAAAAGGCCCCACAAGCTCATCTTTGATGATACCAGCCCAAACCAGTACTCCACCTCCACCTTGCTGGCGTCTGAGTCAGACTGGAGCTCTCTGCCCTTTACCAATCCATCCATCTGGCCCATCAAGACTCACTCTCATTTCATCAGTCCATAAAACCTTAGAAAAATCAGTCTTGAGATATTTCTTGGCCCAGTCTTGACGTTTCAGCTTGTGTGTCTTGTTCAGTGGTGGTCGTCTTTCAGCCTTACTTACCTTGGCCATGTCTCTGAGTATTGCACACCTTGTGCTTTTGGGCACTCCAGTGATGTTGCAGCTCTGAAATATGGCCAAACTGGTGGCAAGTGGCATCTTGGCAGCTGCACGCTTGACTTTTCTCAGTTCATGGGCAGTTATTTTGCGCCTTGGTTTCTCCACACGCTTCTTGCGACCCTTTTGACTATTTTGAATGAAACGCTTGATTGTTCGATGATCACGCTTCAGAAGCTTTGCAATTTTAAGAGTGCTGCATCCCTCTGCAAGATATCTCACTATTTTTTACTTTTCTGAGCCTGTCAAGTCCTTCTTTTGACCCATTTTGCCAAAGGAAAGGAAGTTGCCTAATAATTATGCACACCTGATATAGGGTGTTGATGTCATTAGACCACACCCCTTTTCATTACAGAGATGCACATCACCTAATATGCTTAATTGGTAGTAGGCTTTCGAGCCTATACAGCTTGGAGTAAGACAACATGCATAAAGAGGATGATGTGGTCAAAATACTCATTTGCCTAATAATTCTGCACACAGTGTATAGTTGCACCTTATTCCTCTTATACAAGTGGAATATGAAGGTCTAAATAAAGTGGACAAAATGACAGAAACTCTTAATAATGTATCAATGCCCTTGACCTAAGAAGAAATTCAGTCCATCTTAGAATGCAGTTGTATCTTATTGAATCTTGAATGTGACCATTCTTCAAAAGAAGAGTGTCTAATTATTATAAAGATTCACCTCTGAATATCTCTTAATGATGAATGATATTCCATCTTGTGTTTGGTGAGGAAGGCATTGAATTTGACCTGGCATTCACACAACCACTTATTATCGCAATGTGTGTAGAACTATTACCTACTAGAATACGGCAACATCAAGAAAGAACAGTTTTAAATAGCTCTGTCCTGAGGGCATTGTATGACAATGCAGAGCATTTATCAGCCCTAATGAGACACATTAGATGGCTGCAGGTTCTGTAACAGATCCTCCACCATGATAAACATTTGATGCCATCCTTTTCCTCTCTCTAAATGTTAACCTATCAATATGTAAAAGAAAAAATATGGCAAATGATGATTAATCAGACTTTATTACTTTTTATATTCATTGCAATGGTATAAGTATGGTATAAGATTCATAAATTCCCCGGCCGCCGGCGGAATGACAGGAAGTGCTCACTCAGTGTGCACTTCTTTTCAGTCCACCGGCGGCCGGGTACAGGAAACAGAAGTTCCGGTCCCGCGTTCCGCGCCGCCCGGCCACGCTACATAGGCAGGAAGGAAGAGGAGGGTAAGGACCATTAGGGGAGGGGGGGAGAAAGAACCACTAGGGGAGGGGTGGGGAAGCAAGGACCATTAGGGGAGGAGGGGAGCAAGGACCATTAGGGGAGGGGGGGAGCAAGGACCATTAGGGGAGGGGGGAGCAAGGACCATTAGGGGAGGGGGGGGAGCAAGGACCATTAGGGGAGGAGGGGAGCAAGGACCATTAGGGGAGGGGGGGAGCAAAGACCGTTAGGGGAGGGGGGAGCAAGGACCATTAGGGGAGGGGGGGAGCAAAGACCGTTAGGGGAGGGGGGAGCAAGGACCATTAGGGGAGGGGAGGGGGGAGTAAGGACCATTAGGGGAGGGGAGGGGGGAGTAGGACCATTGGGGGGAGTAGGACCATTGGGGGGAGAGCAAGGACCATTAGGGGAGGAGGGGAGTGGGAGTAAGGACCATTAGGGGAGGGGGGGAGTAAGGACCATTAAGGGAGTGGGGGAGCAAGTACCATTAGGGGAGGGGGGGTAAGGACCATTAGGGGAGGGGAGGGGAGGTAAGGACCACTAGGGGAGGGGCGAGTAAGGACCACTAGGGGAGGGGAGGGAGTAAGGACCACTGGGGGAGGTGGGGGGGAGAAAGGACCACTAAGGGGTTTGGGAGAGGGAGGACCACTAAGGGGGTAAGGACCACCAAAGGGGGTAAGGAGGGAGGACCACTAAGGAGAGGGGAGGAGGGTAAGGACCACTAAGGGGGGGGGAAGAGGGTAATGACCATTGGGGGGGGGAGATTACCACTAAGGGGGTGGGAGGAGGAGCAAGGTTTACTAAGGGGTTTGTGAGAGGGAGGACCACTAAAGGGTTTGGGAGAGGGAGGACCACTAAGGGGAGGGATGGAGGACCACTAAGGGGGAGAGGGGGGAGTGAGAAGACCACCAAGGGGGGACTGCAGAGAGACAGGGGGCCAAGGGAGAGCACTAAGGGACAGAAGGGAAGGGGACATCAATAATTGACAGGAGGGGAGAGCACTATGACATTTTTTTAAAAAAAATAAAGAGCGGCTCCCCTCTCAGTCCCTATCCTACCCCTCAAACCCTCTCTTTTACACTACACACACACACACACACAGAAACATACAATGCATTCCTACTCACACACAGACACACCTGAAACACACAATGCATCCCTTACGTTCACACAAACACTCATTCTCTTACACACAGAAACAACATGAATCTCTTACACAATCAATGCAGCCCTTACATACGCACACTGCATTCAATTACAGACACAGAAACACACCTTGCACCCCTTACACACACACGCTCACACACAGAAACATACAATGCATTCCTTACACGCAAACACACACTGCATCCCCTATAAACACACTACATCCCTTACACAAATTGGTATCCCTATAAACTACATTCTATAAGAACACACACACATTGCATCCTCTACAATAACACATAAAACATCCCCTACACACATACACTCCACTTCTTGTGAGAGAACTCATGGGTGGGCCATGTAGGTATTTATGGGTGGGCATTGTAGGCATACTCACGGTCAAGCCCTGGAGGCCCAGACCTTGAGCAGTGTAAGGGGCCCTAAAAATGGAGCTGCTTCCTGTTCGTTAATTGTTGTGAGCACTGTTAAAAACAGTCTCCAGAGAGCCACTTCTACACCAGACCTGTGGAGCCAGACTGAGCCCATCATCAGCCTCTTGTCCTCATCTGGTGGTAAGTAGGCAATCCAATATATTATTAGTGGCACTAATCTCACATTAAATGGATACTATAGTCACCAGAAGCACGACAGCATAATGTAGTGGTTCTGGTGTCTGTAGCCTGTGCCTGTAGGCTTTTTAATGTAAACACACTGTCTTTTCAGATAAAAGACACTTTGTGAAGACTGACGTTGGCCCATATGGCAGAGCATATGGGGGGGGGAGGGGGGCAGCAATTTTTTTTTTGCCTGGGGCGGCAAAAATCCTTGCACCGGCCCTGTATATGTAGTGTTGATTTTTACAATTCAGCATATGATAGATTGTCACAGCTTTGTGTGGACTTTTGTGTGTTGCATGTCAGAAGAAGAAATAGTGACCTTGTTTTTAAAATAAATTGTAAATGTAACATTAGTAGGAATAAAAGTGGGTAATTAAAATATTTCTATTGATGTGTAATCCTGCATAATAGAGGTAATAGAGAGGGAGTGGAATTGGAGCTATGAAATATTTTGAAAAAGAGATTATATTGTGTGTACATGCACAATGCAATTGTCAGGTTGTAGAGAGTGTTAAGGTTACACGTATGCAAAATCCGACCTAGAGCATGCCCCCGGCTCTCGGTGCTATAATCCTTGTAATTCTTTCTGAACATGATAAAAAAAAATCGACAGCTTTTTCAGCACCCCAGGGGAGTCTCTGATTATATCCCAGGTTGCAAGCTCTGATCCCCGCTGAGCTCCTTCTATCTTAATTAAACATCAATGCAAAAAAAATGTGCAGTAATAATCAGCATTTAAATGTATGTCCTCTAAAGGTTCCCCTTGAGTATCCCCCAACTGGTATCTCAGGTGAGAGCTGCGGCCCTCAAGGAACAAGGTGATTCTGCATTAGATTTATTTACATAAAGAACTAACAACTATTCACGAAGCCCATTCCACAGTGCTCCTTCAACTTAATTATGTTTGTTCTTTGTAAATAAACATTATCCTTTTATTATACCTCGGAGACAGGCGTTAGAAGAAGAATTTAGTGGAACTTTGTGTAGCCACATAATAATGATGTTCTCTTAAAAAGAAATTATCATCAATAAAATTATAATTTTCTTTAAATTTGGCATTCTGCCTACTGAGTTTAGAACTGAAGTCAGTGTATAACCAATTATTTTCTATTAGCGCTAAAAATGCGACTTTACTTCAATACTTGTGTCCAAAAAAAAAATACAAAACTGGTCCTTCATCTTCATTGGAAGCTTTTACTGGCCCGGGCAAGGATTAAGAAGACCTGTCCATCATTGCACCATAGCAAGCAGGTAGGTTTCACAATCCAAATGACATACTGGCACCTACATGCCCTCATTGTAACCTTCTTCTGGTACAAATGGATCATAGCTACCAATCTTCTTCAAGCACATTTACTTGGAACATCTAGCAATACACTGTAGCAGGAGAAACTGTATAAATTCATTTGTATACACCTCAGAACTCTTGACGATATCTCCAAATGCATATAACGTATAAACATAGTAAGGCATGGGATACAAGGGCAATGTGCTTTAAAGAAAAAAAAAATGGAAATAAAAGTGAGAGTATGATCTAGATTTTGACTGTGATTTTGACTGGCTGAAAATTACTGAATTGGTCCATTTAATGTATCTTTTTGTCTCTCCTGTTGATCTTAATAGCAGATGTTGATTGAACTAAGCACAAATTTCATAGTATGGGCGTTGGACCTTAATTATTATTTGTCAGATTTATTTATTTTTGCTTGTTGTGTTAAAATCAGCTAGGCAGGAGGCAAGCACAAAATGGTACATATGTCAAACTCTGAGAATGTAAAAAATGTTTAAGCCTTTAAGTGGATGAGATGTCGAACATTTCTTAGCAAAGTTCTCTGTGAGTGAAGGGATTCAATTTGACTTGTCAACTCCTTGAAATATAGCATCACTCAACCGAACGTACAAAGCCACATATTCTTATGTTAACTCTTTTACAAAATATTATATTCCTTATACATTATGTAAACACTTTTTGATTAACTTTCTTTTTACAATAAGACCTAGATATATACATCTGTCAATCACTGAAAATGAATTAAGTGCAATAAAAAGAGACAAGCAAAGAATGGGGAGGGACAAGACACAGTACAAAAAAGGTTCAGCAAAAGTGAGAGTCAGTGATGGTCAATGACAGCCATAATGGTGCAGATTTATCAAAGTGGCCCAAATAGCATCCTTTATTTTTGGTCTTTAATTGTTCTAAACCTCTTCTAAAAAGGTGCAAAAACAATCTGTGAAACTTTGATAAATACCCTTTATTATGTGGGGACCCACCTTAATAAATAGCTTTGTTACAAGATGTCTAAGAAGAGGATATTTGAGTCTAATTTGGATTGTTCCAATTTATAAGTGGGATGCCGTGTACTATTCTTGGGTTTGATTTTAAACCAATTGTACGCAGTTCAACACTAAATAAGAGTCCCTGGCCATCCACAGCCCTGCCCCCACTGGGGGTGTGGCTGAGGCAGAGTCTGCACACTTCCTGCTAGACATTCCAATTCATACTTGAAATGGATGCTATGATAGGCTGAAGGCGGTCTAACACTCTCATTCAATCACAACCACCCATTGCTGCTCAGGCTAGAGCTTCCTCATTAACACAAGCAACATATAGGGGATGGGCTTGATACTCTTGTTTAGCATTACATTATTTTAAAAGAAGGTTAACGCTAAATGAAAAGATGGTGCCATTCAGTGAGATGAAGCAGTTACAGTGCCTACAGTGTCTACAGTGCCTTTAAGCTTGTTTGATGCATTTGATGCATTTTGATGCATTTGAGACAATTTTGTTTTCACTGACCCTTTAGTTGTTTTTTTTTATATTGCAAATCCCACTACATTACTACTAGCCGAAGTTCATCACAGTTGGATACCCCTGCCCCTTCCTGAAAAACAATTAAATCAAAGCCTCATGTGAAAAATGTGGGCATTAAGTAACTGTAGCTCAAAGCAAAAATAAAACTTAAAACATATAAAATGCATAATCACAAAAAAGAGCACACACATTAAAAATAATATAATTACCGAACAAATGAGAACAATTCAAATAGTCAAAACTATAAAGGGTGTTCTATAGGAATTGACTGTCCCTTTAATAATAAATGGAATCGTTAATATTAAATTTCTCTCTTCATAATAGTACAGATAAAAAATGTGCATGCAAAAAAAAAAAGAATATTTTTTCGCTTTTTTTAACTTTATATAAAGAAAAATATGGGATATTAGCTTTAGACATGTCTCCCAAATGTATACAGAACATTGTCAGATACCCAATGACATAAATTCCACCTACCACCAAAGAGCTGCGGAGAAAAATATTTGCTACTCTTCTTGGAACAAATAGCTACATTATTTCTAAGTCTTTCACAGAGCCCGAATAACTATATACTGCTTTACTTTAGAAATTCAGTATTGAATCTCATGTTAAAATGAAGCAATATTCATATAAATGGTTGATGGGAAAAGAACTGTCAGTGATTCGGAATCCTTGTGAGCTTGTATCATGTTTCTTCCATGATGGATGTTTATGGCTCTGATTAGGAAGAAGAAGAAGTGTTACACCCAGCGCTAGATGCATGTATTTTTATTTTATTTGTGGTGCTGTTTGCTCAGAGCTAATCCATCTTTTCAGGAGCTGTCAGGAGGCAGGCGGGGAGCGCCCAGGAATAAATAACCTGCGAGAAAACTAAAACGGCAACTAAATCTGACTTTATTCAATTATTGGGTCTGATATCATTTTAGGCTGGCATTATTAATCCTGTCAGCGCAGCAGAGGTTAAAGGGGAGTTTTCCTGTACGGATAAATAAGTCTTATCTTAATGGAATTCTTGTCTTGGAACGATTCCCGTGTGTTCAGAGAATAATTCCGCCCTCCGCCACTTCACTGTTTACAAAAATGCATTTACAAGAAATATTGGATCGGAGTGAGAATGCACTGGAATAATATTGAAACCTGGCAACGATAGCTTTAAAACTGGCCAGAAATGGTGAGGGGGAGGTGTGCGAAACAAGCCCCTAAGAGACCTTAAATAAAATTCATATACGTAGGTCAGGGGTGTCAAATTGACCACCACCACCCCCTACCCCCCATTAGATATTTCACTACATTTTCCCAATTCTCTAAATTCTCAAAAATGCTATAGTTTTGGTAGATCCTGGTATATTGAAATGAGGAGCTGTTCGACATGCTTCTGTAACATACCTGAAGCATTGGTTTGTACAGTTAAAATAAGGAGTCCAACACACATGTTACTATGCTTTTATCGAATAATATCCAAACATGTTAATACTGTATATTATACTATTGTTATATTTTTTCTGCTCATTAAATAATCTGTAGAATTCCTTAGAGCAGAAGCTAGAGCACACAGAGCTGATTAGTAGACAGTAGATTGGAAGAAAAAGACATTGAGAACAAAGGAGTCTGTGCATCGGTGACACAGCCAGTACAAGATTAAGCAAAGTTTGATAGCAACAAAACAGAATGTGGTCTTTAGATATTTTAGGAATCTAACTGAAAAAGGAAAAAAAAAAACTTTTTTGGAAGAAGATGGAACTAGAGAAGGAATGCCCAAGCTCTCAAATAATACTTCTCTGTAAGTGTCTAAGCATTCGTGAGACCATCCAAGGCATGTTGTCCTGAACTAGAAATTGGTATGAAGATAAGTATGGTGTTAGCCAAAGCATTACTAACCATTGAAAATATTTCAGTACTTTTTCTTATGTTTACATTTGAGAAATAACGTGGAACTGTCCCTTCCAGAGATGTAAGAGTTCCACCACGTTAATTAAACTCCAGCACAAACCTGAAAATTGGCAATTAATTAAAGGAGATTGGAAAATGGAACATCCCACCAAGCCCTTTACAAAGCCATACCAAAGAGCTTTCATGTAAAATGTATCTACAGCTGAGCTGTGAATTGTGATATCATCTTGGGACATTCCATAGTGGGGGTTCTTAATAATTTCAGACATTGTCCCAAATTCTGTACATGGCATTAGCTTGAAGGCTCATTCTTATCCCTTTATTATCGTTATCCCTTATTAGATGTTTCCCAGCATCAGATTAGTTGCCATTGCATTCTAAATGGCAATACTTATGCAGAAAACCATTTATTGTGGGCAATTACCTAGGAAATAAATAAAATGTTGTGTTTGCTCCCGCCTTTGGAGAGCAACTGAAACATATGAGGCTCCAGTTTTGGATCTAAATCTAGGAGTTAAGAACCTCTCTTCTACAAACAAGTGGACGTGCAATACAAAAGATTAACAAGTATCGCTGTAAGCAAGGATAGGTTATGTCCTGTGAACAAGCATTGTAGTTTGGCAACTACAAGTTGCAGGCACTCCTACCCTCTGGTGGTGCCATGATATCAGTAGTGCTATATGCATGTTGACTTATTTTCTATAAAGATGAGTTGTACTTAACCTGTTTTGGCTAGGACACAAATTCTGAATGTGACATTAGTTTGTCCGCTCATTGTTAAGATATACAGTTAGCTTAGTGACTAATTCTTCAGCTGTGATCTATGAAAAAATTAATTTTGGAAAACACCTTCATTATTTCACCTTCCTCGTGTTTTCAGTTAATTTAGGATAGGTGTTTTGCTACAGTGAGCTATTTTTTTGTGAACACTAGCCCGGACCTGATGAACCTGTTGTATGCATTGAATGTGTTTCGGACCCACAGAAAAAGTGTGTTTTGTTGGGTAGCTAGGCATATAGCAAGACTAAAAGATAGAACAAGACCTCCATATAGCCAGCACAGCTATGTAAAAAAGGCAGTGTATAAATTATTTACAGAATATATATATACGACAGAGGGTGGAATGTTTACATTTAAGAGAAAATAGCTATTTTGGGTGGTTTAATTTAGAAGCTAAATCTGTCTACCTGTTAAATTACTAAGCTACATGCAACGCATCTTTTAACTTAGTTGTCAGAAAACTAAAATCATAAACTGTCACAATTGTTAAGTTTTTAGAGATCAAAAGTAAAAAGTGTGATGGACATTGCCACTGAGCTATGGTGGCAAGTCATCTTCAGGATAAATGGGCAAAACAGCAAGTGAACTGCGGAAAATGTGTACCACTAGGTGTTTGTGTCTACTTCAGATGATAAACAGTGGTTAATATTATTATTATTATTATTATTATTATTATTATTATTATTATTATTATTGCTGACATTTATAAAGTGCCAACAAATTCTGCAGCACTGTACAACTGGAGAAAAAGATAGTACATACACAGACCAATACAAAAGTTAAAGGGACACTGTAGGCACCCACACCACTTCAGCTCTTTGAAGTAATCTGGGTGCTATGACCCTTTTGCACTTAGTGCAAAAAAAAAGATGTCTGCCCCAACCTTTGGTGAACAACTTAAAACATATGAGGCTCCAGTTTTGGATCTAGATCTACGAGAGAGATATAAGAGTGCCTCTTCTACAGACAAGTGGAAGTGCAGTATGAAACAGGGAGGGTGGGAGGTGTGGAGGAAGGTGCGTTAGTGCTTAGTGAAAATGAGGCTTCTCTTTTTTTTTCTTGGCTGGTCAGACGGACAGAAGGCCTCTTTAGGAGGGATTGAAGCATGATGGCTGCCATGATGCCTATGCAATTATGGCAAAATATGCAAATGTCCAGGCACAACCAATGGTTTGGAGGCCGCCTTAATATCGGAACAAAATATTGTAACGGATCACCTGGCACCTCGACTGGGTAGCTCCGTTGATGGATGCTCCTAGTGCTTCCTGAGGGCTCCTAGTGCTCCACTTGATACCATAAGCACTGCAGACCCTACGAACCGCCGCAGCTTGGTTGGGGTCTCGTCGTCCCCTACCCACCCTGGACCTATGACAAGGCTCCAGGGGGTGAACCTCTCTTCCTTCAGAGAGCGAGGCAGGAACAAGCTCTTAAAAGAGCTTAGTGATTATAGCCAGGGGAATATACAGCGTATAGCAATCCCCAGTGTTGAGGAGGGACAAAGCAGCCAGTTTCAACTGGTCTGGCAGTGTCCCTGGGACAACGCCATGCTGGAGAACAATAGGACAGGAAAAAGGGGAGGGGAAGAGGCACATTCTCCCATGGAAGTCACTTTTTAAGCCTGTCTTTTTGCAGGGCCCATAATCCTGGGGCAAAAGGCTGGCAAACAGGCCCCTCCAAAACCCAGTGGCGAGGTTATTTTCGCCACAAATATTATCACAACAGTTCGGCTGCTACATGAGCCTTTGTCAAGTCAATTATGGCAGTCAATGCAGTGACAATACTTGCACGACCCAAAGACCCCTGCTTTTTGGACTTTCAACTTCCCATGCTATGCTCCAAAATTCCCTATAAATTGATGTTTTGTTCTGGTGTTGGAGAATTTCATGAAAGGCACTTGATTTCTTTATGAAACCACTTTGGAATTAGTTTACCTGGTCATGCAACATGTCCTATTTCTAACCAATATTTAGGCCTTTTACTGGGCAATGCTTGAACTTGGTTCCTATGACACATTCTCCAATGCCACCTCCTCACCTTGTGCATGCTTTGATTTAGTTCAAACATAAACCTGTCTGAATTTAGAAAATAGGAAGAAATATGACTCATTAGAGCATCTTTTTAACTTTTTTTTTGTATTAGTCAAAAGGTTTTGTGCCCTTTTCACAGTGGTTTGAATCTTTGTACATTGGCCTTAGATAAAAGTGTTTTCCAGATGACAGCCCTGCACGAAATTCCAGTTTCTGTTAAACTGTATCCCCCCTGCAGATACGTAATGTTCGGAGCATGTATGAATAATCATTCAAATAATGTGTGTGAGTGACACATTGTGCGTGTGTGCATCTGTGTATGTATATGTGTATATAATACGCACATACAGGTTTACATGTTTATTGTTTTCTAAATCGTTCATGTTAAACTATGGGTTATACTTTTAACGAACATATTACATAAAAGCCCAATTTGCTTTTAAAAAAGATTTAGTTGTATTTATATAGATGGAAAAAAATGTGACAGAAGAGAATTATAGCTGGACATATAAAATTTAGAAATGGCAAAAAAAAAGCTTATGATCTTTAAAGCCTTTTTGGGCAAGAAACCCACCTTATATCACAAAATGGTTAATTCTGAAGCCTTCTGTGAGTGGCAGACCACTCTGAGCTTTTTTCTTTTTGTCCATCGGACCCCTAAATTCTCCAGCCTTCCCTGTCTGATTCTAATTTCTTTCCCATCGAGTAATCTATGTACATCTTGTCTGCTTCTCACTTTATATGTGCCAACTGTGATCTCGCTCTGTTCATCCCAATTCCTCCACTCAAGCCCTCTATTTATGTCTCCATATCTCTCTGTCTGCCTGTGATACGAGCCTGCCCGTGAGTTTTATAGACTGTGGCATGCGGCAGTTCATTAGAGAGGTGAGAGCAGATGGGTGAGGCTACGCTCAAGAAGATTAATCATGCTCACCGACACTAAATAGAAGCAGGTTTTGTAGTAAACACAATCTCTCCCTCTCGTGAGGGACCGATCCAACCTGTCACATCCACTCTTTCTTAGCCGTACAATTAACACCTCACTCTGGCCGCCGTATGGGGGGGCCTCTGGTCTATGGCTTGATTCTGTCCTCAGTCTTCAGTATAAGGAATATGGGGGAGGAATTCAACACAATTTTCAGCTATTTACTATTTGAGCTCCAGATGAGACTTTAGCACATTAAAAGACGGGCACAGAGTAGTGAGACGTCCGAAATATTTTTGCTCATAAAGAAACATGGAACTGCATCAGCCAATGTATACGGATATTCACACCCTCCGTGTATCGGTGAACATGAGGTGTCAGAGGCCACATGGCACGGCCGAACGTTATACTTTACACCTATTTCTATGAAAGACAGCAATAATACCTATTTAAAGTATTTAGACCACCTTCTTTCATTATGCTGAAATGTTTTTGGTGTCATATTATCAGAAAATATAAAAATTATATCTATTTATCTATCTATCTATCTATCTATATTATTTGTCTGTCTGCTTGTCTGTTCGTCTATCCACTTTTCTATATGTGTATCTTCGTGTCTGTCTATGTATATATATATTTTTTGAATTACCAGACCCACCATGGTTTTAGGGACACATTTAATTGTCATATTTATGAAAACGCATGAAAAGGGTAGCACTGCAATATGTATAATGCATATTCTGCAGGATTCGGCATATCCTAAATACTTACTTAATCTAATACATCTTCTGAATTCTACATACTACAGGGCAACCCTTTTCATGTGCTGCCCATCAATACATATACATGATATGTGTCCTTGAAAACTTGGTGGATCTGGTAACCTTCAATACATATATAAGTATACACACACACACACACACAATCTTGGGAATCTTGCCACTAATGATTGTTATAACATCTGTATTGGAGCTTTGATATTTCAGTATACCAACCTCGGAGCTACACCCGCTTTGAACACCGAATGCACAACACGGACTTTGACAGCAGAAAAGAAGCAACTGGCATTTCTAGTCCATTTTCTTATAGACTTAAAAAGCACAGAAATATGTAATCTTCTGAATTGCCATATATCTATCCCAGACACATTTCTCATCCTTAAAGGCAAATCATTCCTGCAATAAAAGTTAAGCACAAATAAATATATGGAAATACGTACTATCTCTGTGCCACAATTCACTTGATCTGTGCTTTTATATGTCACAGGGAACAGCCATTTGTCTGTGAGACACTCAGAGAAATAGATGATAGCTAGACACGATCAGGGCTGTCGACTAAAGGGAAAATTGTTGGAGATTACAATTGAATTTAAAATAAATTTCAAATTTAGGGATAAAATAGATTCATTGGAAACATTCCCCAAGTCAGCTATGCTTCCAGAGTTTGGCTAGTTTTGCCAAACATTGAAAATTGTAGATTATGCTAACGTGGTGTGCCTATAATCTTAATTTTAGTAATGACAGGAGGCAAATGTTTGCATTACTTTCTTTACTGAAAATCTACAGCAGCACAGAAACAGCCAATCAGAAAAAAGGAGGACGTTACACAAAAAGCCCTGTAAGCTCACGCCCTTCCTCTTTTTTTGTAGCGACAATAAACAGGTAACAAGATATGTAAACCATGAAAACAAACGTATGTCAAAGTCTCAATTAGTCAATGCAGCATTCCGTAGATCCAGAAGGGGAAGTGGTTGAAGAAGATTGAAATGGTATACTTGACTCCAGAAGAGAACCAATTACACTGAAAGAAAAATAAAAAAAGTGAAAGGCATCTGAAATGGCCGATTGTCCGCATATATGGAACCATTGCATTATTCTAACCATTATTGACATTGCAACAACATATTTCCGAGTACATATTATCTAATTACTATAGAATATTGCACCCCCCCTATAAAATTATTATAGTACAGAAGACAGAAAACACTGATACATTCCACACAGAAAAAAGGGAGGGAAGAGAAAATACGGAAATATTCGTTAGCATAATTTACAATTTTACCACATGACAGGAGGCTTCATATTTGCATTTTTAATGCTGATGGTTAAGAAGAGCGAAAGAAGCATGAGAAACTTGGCAAAAGTAGAATGCTCTAAAAGTACTCTCACGTGTCCAATACATGCAACGCATGATGTCCGTAATAAAAGGGTAAGTTACGCAGATAATTGTTTAAAGGATAGACCTGGATTATCTGACCAATCTCTATGGAAATGCAGCGCAACTTCTACATGCCAGAGATGAGAATATTTAGGAACTGGAGGTCTAGATAACCTGGAAGTCTAGATAATACTGCTCCCTGCAACAGACGACATACCAGAGAATCTTGACCTACTGGGACGCCTTGTATGGGAACATGTGCCGTAGAAATTATTATTTATAAAATATTTTACCATGATTGAACGCACTACATTGAGGGAATGATATGATTGACCATGGGAAAAATCTGAGATAAATAGTTCAAGATGATAGGGATAGGTGCAGTAAAGGGATCGGAATCCCTCTCCAGACACCAACAACTCCAAGAGGACCATGCCGAGATGTAGCATTTCCTGGTGCCATTGGCAGGTTGCGATAGGCTCAGGACTGACCAGGAACACCAGAAATTGTCCAGGCTGAAGTGGGTTCCTGAGGTGTTTCAACTCCCAAGAACACAAATGTGTTGAGCTTCCCGTCGCCTCTTTCTCACCAGTAGTGAAAGAACCAGTCTGCCATCAGGTTGGTAATCCCCGTGAGATATTCCGCTTTCAACGTGATGTTGCGCGAGAGGCAGATACTGTAGATGTCTTTGGTGGCCTCTGTGAGAGCTTGGGATCTGGCTCCACCTAGGCGATTTATATATTGCACTGCAGAGACATTGTTCATGCGGGGTAGGATGCAGCAGTTTGACATGTCTTTGGCCAGACTGCGAATTGCGAAGGACCCCGTGATCAATTTTAGGCAGTTGATGTGGAGTTTGGCCTCCTAGTCCTGCAAAGGTCCCCCCATAGAGGATTCCGTGTAGTGAGACCCACAGCCCCAGAGGCTGGCGTCCGATTCCAGTATGAAATCCGGAGAAGAGCCAAAGATCGCTTTGCCATTTCATGTGTAGGAATCACCAGCGGAGCTCTGTCCTCACATCTGCTGAAAGTGGTATCCAGTGGTCGTAGAACATAGGCCGTTCACTTTCAGACGTTGCATCTCCCTGTAGTGTAGTGGTCATGGAAATATCACTTGAATTGAGGACGACAGAAGACCCTCCATACAGGCGAGCATCCAGAAGGGAATTGTGTCCATACGAAGAACCCGTCTGATCTCTTTCCAGATGGATGTAATCTTTCAGGCCAGAAGGCGCAGTACACCATTCACCAAGTCGATCTCCGATGACCTCAGATGTTGGTTAGTGCGAGGGTCTAATAGTGAGACCCCTTGCTCATATAGGAAGAGTCCGTCCTCAGGCACCATGGTCACCGGTTGGCTCAGGGTGTCCTTGAAGTGACCTTCTTCCTTCAATACTGTTTCTCTGACATACTTAGAAAACATCTAAGGCAAATCCTCTGATCCTCCAGGTGTAGGAAATGAGGTTCACTACAGTTGTACACCAGAGCTGTATCTTGTGATATGATCAGTATGCAGTGTACGTAACAAGTATTGATAGTTCTATGCCATATGGGGACTTATCCAGTAGAATCTGCACCAGCAGGACAAGTATGTGTTTAGCTGTGGGCTCACCCCAGGTGGTGTGCCTTGATAACCCAGGGGACACCCACGTCAGTAATTAATATACTTGGCACAATATGGGAATGATATGATTAACAGGGGCTCACCCCAGGTGGCATTACATGAAAACCCAGAGGACACCCACATCAGTTATTGTACTTATTCAGTTCAACTGAAAACCGTAAAAAATCAGACCTCCTTACTTTTTTCATGTGGTAGGCAAAAGAGAAATAGAAAAATGAACTTAAGGAATGCTGGACATTTTTGATCCTCCAAGCACTTTATTAACAGCAACAGACTACCCAAATCTAGTGAAAGACTTGTTTATTAAATAACTGTTTTAGATATTAGATATTTTCTAATTTCAGCAAAACACCTCACTTTATTGGAGCGCAACGTTAAAAATCTTTAGCAACTAGGGGCGTGGCCTGACAGCTCAACAGAACGGTCGTATGAGCTGTTAGCTCCGTGAGACATCAACCCTGCACAGCGATTTTAATAGCAGTGAGCTCCCCAGACTCCCGCAAAAAAAAGTACAGCAATACCTGTGAGTATCATGGCATCCAAGTCTGCCAAGAAAATAAGACACAAACGGATGGCATTGCAAGTTTCGGCGTTGACACCGCCACGCGCACAGGCCCAAGATGGCGCCGGCGCGCCAAACTCACCTTCCGCGTATTCGGACCACAGTGACCTTACCTCAATATCGGAGCCAACGGCGACACCCGCAACCGATCTATCCATCCACAAGATGCTCAAGGCCCTGCAAACATCTCTCCAGGCCGATATGACAAAGATGTCACGAGACATAAAAACGGAGATTCAGGCGCTCGGTGATAGAACGGCGCACCTTGAAGACAAGACGGAGGAACTCATCTCCGCCCATAATACTCTGGCGGATGCCTATGCAGAGCTGGGGGCCAAATTAGATCGCCTCACCGACAAAGTTGCGGACCATGAGGATAGGGACAGACGGAGCAACATCCGCCTCCGCGGCATCCCTGAAGAGGTCCTCCCTCAAGACTTGCCAGCCTACGCTGTCCGTCTATTCCAGGCCTTAGTCCCTGATCTGTCGCTCCAGGACTGCCTCCTCGACCGCATACATCGCCTGCCAAAGCCGAAATCCCTCCCGGCTTCGGTCCCTCGAGACACCATTGCGAAATTCCATTATTACACCAGCAAGGACAGAGTGATGCGAGCCGCGAGAAGCACAAAGTCTCAGCCAGAAGGATTCACAGGCGTACTCCTTTTCACAGATTTGTCCGCCGCAACTTTGCTGAAGCGAAAGGAGTTGGCCTGCATCACCAAATACCTGAGAGACGCCGATGTCCTATACAGATGGGGGTTCCCAGCCCGCCTGACTATCCGCCGCAATGGAGCTGACCGTCATATCACCTCTGTCGAGGAAGGCATGAAGCTCCTGCAAGAAGGGAACATTGCCCTATCGCAAGCGCCTGGACAGGCTGCCCAGGCGAAACCGCAGAGATCACGGTCCCCGAAGAAGGTCTCCACAGATTGGAACATGGTGTCGGCAGATAAGTGAACTGAACGGTTCCCCTTTTTTCTATCATAATTGGGCGCACTGGCCCGATGTACATGCCCTCTGAGATCATGGTCCGTGTTTTTTCCCCCTCATGCCCTCTGATCTCATGTCTGGCTAATTTTTCTCATCACACTAATGCTTTTGTTTTTTGTTGTGTTTTGTTTTGTTTTGTTTTTGTGATTACTGTTGGGAAAATATTTGATGCTTAGCCTTGCTGCCATGCCGGGGCCCCTGTCGTGGGCCCAGCCATGGTGGTGACGCACTGTGTATACTGGGGTTAAATCTCTGTGTAATCCCCAGGACTCTCTAACGCAAACTCCATGGAGTATCTATGTATGTCCCATGCTCTTTTCCTCTTACTGAGAATTTATTATTCAGTGTTTTTTGGGTAAATGCCGGAGGCTGGGCCTTGCTGCCGTGCCGGGGCCCTTGGCCTGGGCCCGGCCGCGGCAGCGATGAACCGGGTATGGCGGGATCGGAATTTTGGGCAACCTCTAGGGCTCCCTAACGTACACTGTCTGTTAAATTTGTATAGGTCTCGCGCTCTTTTCCTCTCAGCCGCACCTTACTTCCCGGTATTTCGGAAGGGGTGGGGCTGGGCCTTGCCGCCATGCCGGGGCCCTTGGGTTGTGCCCGGCCATGGCGGCGATGCACCAAGGATGGGGAGACTGAATTGTAGCGCGTTATATGGGACTCCGTAACATATGTTGCCTGATGTATCTGGATATGCTTTATGCTTGCCCATACGCTCTTGAAAACACGTGTCCCCCACCACTGACGCCGCTGAGGTGGTTGCTGTATTGCACCTGCCTTGCATGCTCCACACAGGGGGAAGCTTGGGCCATGTCACTTTCCGACCCACGTTGCCCACGGGATCACCTTGCCCCGCAAAGTCAAAAAATAAAAAAAAATAAAAAAAAGAAAAGGTCAAAAGAAACAATAAAATACAAAAAAAATAAATAATAAAAAAATAAAAAAAAGGAAAAAGTGATTGTCTCACACTGCCTAACACACCAGGGTTGTAGGATCTGTCACTTCCCACTGCCCCACTAGGCTCACCAGAGCCTTTTCACTACCGCCTATGCCCCCAGAGCACCCCAACCGGCGTTTTTTTGTATATAGTTTTTTATATTAATATGTTTCAATACCTGTTATATTTCTGTTACCCCCTTCCCTACTCCTTTTCCCACAAACAATTACCACACGCTGCTGGAAAGGCTTTGCTAACATGTAATACACTGACAATGACTGCCTCTATAATTGCGAGCAATATGTATCAATACCACAAATGCAAACGTACACTGCTAGTACAGGTCACATATGCCCAGCTTGTCTGCCGGAGGATGTTGCGGCTCCCATACGGCCCACCCTCATCGCAACATGCAGGGACACACCGATATACCGAACCACGCTCTATTTCAGGGACATTAGTTGTCCCCCGCTGTCGACTCTATCCCCATCAGTCATTGACACAGCAACCATTCCTTCATCTCAATGACACTTAATGTCCTATCCCTGAACACGAAAGGCCTAAATTCACCTCATAAGCGGAGACTAGCACTGGAAGAAGCAAAAAAGCACAAAGCTCAGGTCGCCTTCTTCCAAGAGACCCATTTTAAGTGGGGTGCACGTCCCAAATTCTGCTCTACAGCATACCCCCATGATTTCCATTCATGTTACAAAAAGAAAAAACGAGGGATATCGATTCTGATTGGGAAAGGAGTAGCCTTCTCGCTACTTAGGAAAACAGGTGACAAACACGGCAGATATTTATTACTCCAATGTTATATAAACAACGAACCTTACACGCTCATCAACATTTATGGCCCACACACTAATCAAGTGGAATTTGCGGACAAAATCTTCGCCCTAGCGAGTGCACATAGATTTGGAACTACAGTAATCGGAGGAGATACTAATTTTCTCCTGCATTGTTCCCTAGATTCCACTTCCACCGACGGATTAACCAAGGCATCCGCGCGTAGATCACACAAAACATCATCACTGCTGTGCGAACAAATTCTCCAACACAATTTCCTAGATCCTTGGAGGGTCCTCCACCCGTTGGAGAGAGACTACACCTTCCATTCCCTAGCACATAATACATATACTAGAATTGACAGGTTCTTAATCCCAGCCACGCTCATGCCAGCAGTCCAAAAGACGACAATAGGTCTGGTAACCTGGTCAGACCATGCCCCAATCACCCTAACCCTTTCAGAAAGATGTGCCACTGCGGGCAAGGGAGCATGGAGGCTGAATGACTCCCTGCTCCGTGACCCTAAAATTGTAGACCAAATCAAGGCGGATCTTACTGATTACTTTAAAACGAACCTGACCCCCGACGTAGACCTGACCACTGTCTGGCTCGCGCACAAAGCGGTAATAAGAGGCCTTCTGATAAGAGCAGGGAGCTACGCCAAAAAGCAGAGACTTAAAGATTATACCACTTATACTTATACTTATACTTTAATCGCCAAGATCACTGACTTTACACACCAAAATAAAACAAGTCCCACGCACACACGGAGTCATGAACTCTCTATATTGCATGCAGAACTCAGAAACATGGAGCTGGTCAAAACTACCCACATACTTCAGCGCTACAAGCATAATTTTTTCTCGCAAGGAAATAGAGCGGGAGCATTGTTAGCAGCGCGACTTAGAGCTCAAACAGCCCATTCCAGGATAGCATACATTACCACAGCGACAAAACAAAAACTCACCAACCCTCAAAACATCGTAGATGCATTTGCAGCCTACTACGGCGAGCTCTACAATCTCAAAGACGACCCCAAGATAGAACCGCCAGCCACACAAGACATTCTTGACTTCTTAGCACAAACTGCTTTACCCAAACTCTCCCCAGACAACATAGCCTCTCTTACCGCCCCATTTACTGCCCAAGAGATAGACGCAACAATTAAGAAGCTTCCCAAACACAAAGCACCTGGCCCAGATGGATACACCAACCTTTATTACCAAACCTTTGCGTCTGTCCTATCACCACACTTATCCACACTATTCAACCACTGCTACTCGCAGGGAACTTTACCCTCCGAAATGCTAAAGGCCCACATCTCCACTCTCCCAAAACCAGGTAAACCTCAAACACAATGCCAAAATTTTAGACCCATATCCTTATTAAATGTAGACGTCAAACTCTACGCTAAACTCATAGCCAACCGTCTATCCTACATTCTCCCTACGTTAATACATAATGACCAGTCCGGCTTTGTCAAAACGAGACAGGGCTCGGACAACGCCAGGAAGATCCTGAACATCTTATCCCACTTACACACAGGGAGCGGACAAGGCCTTCTCTTAGCACTAGATGCGGAGAAGGCCTTCGACCGGCTCAATTGGAACTATATGCAACATGTCCTACGAGCGTTTGGTTTCACTACGCCCATAATCCAAGGTATCATGGCACTTTACAATGCCCCGACAGCTCAAGTCTCCAATGCAGGTTTCCTCTCCACCCCATTCAAAATAACAAATGGAACTCGCCAGGGATGTCCCTTATCCCTGCTACTATTTGTCCTGTCATTAGAGCCACTGGCACATATAATTAGACGTCAACCTGCAATTAAGGGCATAATGGTAGGTAAATCTGAATATAAATTGTCCATGTTTGCGGATGACATCCTCTTAACATTGAGCGACGTGCCTTCGTCCCTGCCCGCATTGATATCACTCTAACAACAATACGGTAACCTGACATACTACAAATTAAACCAAACAAAAACCCAAGCACTGCCTATAAGCCTTCCTAGAGACCTAACTCTTGAACTTAGCAGCACATACGACTTTGACTGGAGGTCAGACTATATCACCTACCTCGGGGTCAAAATCGCGTCCACGACTGAGCAAATATTCCAGTATAACTACAAACCACTCCTTAACTTATGCAAAGCTGAGTGCCTGAGGTGGAAACCAGTTAAATTGTCATGGTTGGACAGAATCAATACAGTAAAAATGATTCTCCTCCCCAAACTGTTGTACGTTTTCCGCCTCCTACACCTACGGGCACCTCCATTGTTTTTCAAATCACTCCAAAAAGTGCTTTCTTCTTATATTTGGGATGCCCACAAACCAAGAATCTCTCAACGTTTCCTTCAGAATCACCATATGGAGGGAGGGGTTGGCCTTCCGGATATCCACACATATTATAAGGCAGCCGTCTTAGAGGCGGCAGTGAAACTTCACACCTCAAAAGGGGTTTTCCAATGGGTGGACATGGAGGTAGACCAGTTGGCTGGCACCTTGCTAATTAACATACTCTGGACACCGAAATCATTACGCCCCAAAAACGCAACATTTTTGCCAACTACGGCACTAACCCTACACCATTGGGACGCAATACGTCAAAAACATCACGCACCTCATAAATACCACCCACGCTCCCCGCTGACAGCCCTGAAAGCGGTTTCACCTTGGCTCTCACTACACTCCTGGGGCAAACTAGGTATAACCACCCTCAACCATGTCCTGCACATGAACCACATCAAGCCCTTTCCAGACCTCCAAAGGGAATACCATCTACCGAATTCCTCAGTATTCATGTACATGCAACTCAAGAGTATCATACCCACCCATGTCACGCCGGATACTGCACTGCATAGCGCAGATACGAGGGACCTGGAGGCTTTATATGATAGATGCTGGCAGGCCCCATCCAAACCTAAATCTCTTACCTCCTGCTACAGATCCCTACTGCGCACATCACCGCCTCCGCCCCCTACATTTATGACACAGTGGCTCATGGAATGTGACACGATCTCTAACACGGAAATACTGCAGTCTCTCAATGCACTCAAAGGACTCACACAATGCTATTCTCATATTGAAGCGCATAAAAAACTAGTGTATAGGTGGTACCTAACGCCCCAGAGACTTCACAAAATGTACAAAACGGTCCCCCCGTTCTTTTGGAGGTGTGGAATAGATAGTGGCACGATGTTGCATATTTGGTGGTCATGCCCCCGTATCCGGCCGCTCTGGCAGGAAGCACAAACTATCCTGCATACTATAGGTATCACTAGGCCACCTCTAGACATGCAAGCAGGTATATTCTTAAAGTACCCCAGCTTAATACCGAAACGAGTTAAAACCATCATGGCGCTCACGGCTTTAGCAGTGAGAAACCTAATCGCAAACCATTGGAAGCAGACAAACTGCCCCTCTGGGACCCTACTCCTGGCCAAAATTCACCAGTACTACACCCATGAGTGTTTCTCCGCTCAAACGGTGACACACAGGCTAAGTGTCTTATCAACCGGGACCCCATGGGTCACATACTGGGAGGGGCAACGTACGCACCCAACCCCCTCGGTCCACCAGGGAGGGCCCCTTAACAGCCCAACATCCTCAGCTTCTGACTAAGAGCTATACAATTAAGGCATTACTATAATTCCAGGTACAACCTAAGCTTGTAATAAAATAGGATGCCACCCGAATCATGTAAACCCATCTCCGTGTCGCACTATGGGTGGACCTAATGTATGAATGCTGGAGGCTCTCCCTCCCCTCTCCACACTTGACTGCATCCAGGGCTCGTGGCCTTTCCTAACAGGACCTTACAATTCAAAGATTACTGAACCTATGTCTCCTAACTACCAACCCCCTTGAACTATCTGAGGCCCGATGCAACACAGAGATTTGGTAAGGGGGCAACTGACAATAATCAGTGCCATGTCCACAACTTGAGCTGCTGCTAGCACGATCATGGCTAGCAAATGAGTTAACATGAAATAAGCTGCTTCTCAAACTGTCCCACAACATTCCAAGGTATACCCCCAAGATTTAACTCCCAGGGTACCGAAGCAACTTGTAGAAAGGCACACCACAGCCCTTATTTCTAGGGTGAGAAGCGACTCCCATACTTCATATGGCATATGTTAGTAGGTACTTAGAGTGGGCATCCAATAAGGATAACGGGACCACATGACATTTTGTTCTACCCATAGACACACCCCTATGCTACACCTCTACACCTCTATACTCGAACAATGGATTCACATTTGATACACAACAATGTAGCGGAATGCAAGGTGTGTCCCAAGCACTACAGGCTATAATAGGCATCAACCATCACTCATAGGACGACGACCTGGATCTGTATTTGCATACAGTGTAACCCACACACCAAAGGTTCTGTATTGCATACTCTGCACCACTTGCTCTGCTTAATATATGGGGTATTCGTAAGCATAATTAATCTGTATTGTGTGCCAAGCTGTATTACTGTAAACTCTGATATCCCTACCCCTGACCCCACTTCTTCTTTCTGTACCCCCCCCTCCCATACAATGTCATCATTGTATATAGGAAAAAAAAAAATGAAACATGTAAGCATTGCTGATGTGATGTTCCACAATGTAAAATGCCACATATTATACTGGAATGATTCGATGGAATCTTGTGCACCCCCTACCCCTTCTTTCTTCTTTCTGTATCCCTTTGATTTTTTACTATTACAAAATAAAAAATTTTGATTAAAAAAAAAAAAAATCTTTAGCAACTGGGAGGGGGGGGGGCGTGGCCAACCAAGCTGGAACATAGATGCATCTCCTTTGAGCTCCGTACCAGAAACTGCCAAAATAGACCCTTTAAAATGTCTAGAGCTTTGGGGAGACAAGCACTCGATAACCCCCCAACAGGATAACAACATGGGGTGCAAAAATAGAAAGCTTCAAGGCTTGGAGAGCCCAAGAATGCCAGATATAAGGCTCTCGTTCTAGTGGCCTACCCCGCCGCCACCTCCCAAGATGATGCTGGAACCTCGAGAGGAGGAAGAAGCCTCAGAAGAGTCATATGAAGAGGAGGAGATGCTCACCTCCCCGATAGAGGACTCCCAAGAGGCAGAGTCAGATGAGGACTCCTCTCCCACAAAGAAGGGAGATATCAAAAGGCAGACCTGCAAAAGATGTGGAAAACTGACCTAAAAGAGACCCAGGAGGAGATGGGCATCCTCCATACAGACTGTGGAGTCCAGGGAGAGGACCCGGGATGCCAGGCTGCAAACCGCCCAAAGCCAGGTCGAAGGCCTTGCTCAGCAAATGCAGGCGCTTACCCTGATGATTTCTGTGATGGAATCCCGACACAGACGGTGGAATATCCGCCTCCGCGGTATACTAGAGAAAATAGGGGAGGAGGCATTGATGCCTTTTACCCGGAGGCTTCTCACCTCAGCATTCATAGTCCACAAGGCTGCAACGGCACCAGCGGGAGCGCCCAGAGACACGATTGTGGTCACCAGGGACATTGCGACCCGCTCTGTCATCCTAACCTGCTCCAGAGTCCTGGGAAATGTCCAGCTTGAGGGATGCACAATCACACTCTACAGGGACTTACCCTTTTCTGTTCTGCTGGAGAGAAGGATGCTGGCACCCATAGCTGGCCACCTATGGGGTCATGATGTGAAATACCGCTGGGGAGAGGATGACTCACTGACCGTCCAGCAGGATGATACCACTATGGCACTATCCTCCTCCGGAGACACAGAGGCATTCCTGCGACAGCTTCAACTGCCAGCAATAAAAGCCACGGGGGCAGCAACGCAAGCAAAGGGAACTGTTACCTGAACGATCCAGTGACACCTGCCTAGACCCAGGACACCTGTTCCTGTGAACACTTGAGATCCTCGGCTATACCAATTCTGCTCTATCTGTTCTAGTCATCCCCATTGACACCTCTGCTAAGCTATGACCTGGCTGCACAGCTCAGAAATCTGAGTACCAAACTAGCCACCATATACCACTTTGCCAAAACAGTCTCCCTAGTACTGTCTTCAAGCGCCTGTCGCACCAAATCAATGTCGATATCTTTATGTGTCTTAATTTTCTTTACCTTCATTTAAGTATATTGAAAAAGATGTACACTTGTATACAAACCCAAATAAAATTCAAATTATTAAAAAAAAAATCTTTGGCAACAGGTAAAAGATATTTGAGAATGGTATTTATTAGTATCCACTGGTGTAGAAAACTCCCCAAGTGAGTGGAAAAATCTTCCATAAAGAGACTTTTTAAAAAAAAAAAAAAATCCCTGTTTAGTAAATTTACCTCCGTCTGCAGTCTATAGTCTTTACAATCCCCGTCTAACCCAGCCCAGAATTTCTGTGACTGCCCAATCGCATACTTTCAAATGCAGCTCAGAGAGAAGTCTTTGCAAAGCAGGTGGTTTGAGAAATTGCTGCCTCATGAGTTTAACTCCACAAAGTAAAACAAACCAGGAAGTAACAGGACCGGTTGTCTGATTGACAGCCAGAGAGGTGTAACCAGGTTAATTTAAAAAAAATTGCGAATGTCTATTGAAATCTGCACTTTTTGTAAAATGAAAGAAGAGAACACACTCTACACACATAAATTTCTTCAGCAAGCTATAGTGCTTTAGATATATCGAGTGTCCCTTTTATGTCTACCAATTCCACAAGTACCGACAGAGAGTTACCAGCATCTTCGACTTTAAAGCTAATCGCTAACGGCTCCTGTTATTCTCTATGGGAAGGGCTGATTTCAAACTTGTTGCTGCTTGCACTGGTGACTGTTAAGCCTCCAGATTGACTAATTGATAACGTTGTGCAATCTCGCTGTTGGTAAGGGAGCGACGGAAGATTGTCAGTTTCCCTTTGATGAAGATAGGAATGGTCTGGCATATCTAACATTATCGCTACTTTGAAGTCTTTACCCCAGGAAATGTATTACGCTGGATCTGTATTCATGCGACTTTCCGATACTGTAAGCCAGACTAGTAAATTTCATTGATCTTTAAACAGAAATACAAGAGTATATATTTTTCTTGCTTATGCTGGTTTCTACGTGCACTAATAAATCTAGCCAAAAAATGTTGGATTGGAAAAAATTCCTTTTAAAATATTTTTTCAATTAAACTATTTTACCCAGAAGTTCCCTGGTTAATTCCAGCAATTCACGGTTCAGTGAATAAGCTTTATATATATTGGGCATAACAGTTGTTCTTACCGATAATAATAATGATTTACTTTGCCTGCTTTATTATCTACTTGAAAGTCGTATAATTATTCACACTATTAAGAAACACTCCAAGCACCACAACCACTACAGCCTGATATAGAGGTTGTGGTGCCACCAGTGCCCTAATGCCATCCCATGGTAAGATGTTTATCTGTTTCTGCTTGGTGCTGGGTGCCCACAGTCAGCTTTCTCCATCAGAAAACACCAGATATCTCTGTAGAGCAAAGCACGGCCAAGGCAAGACCACGCTCAGTTGCGGACAGCAGTCAACTGACGACCAATGAATGCAGTCCTACATGAGTTAATACTGGAGAAGATCAGATGCAGGGAATGCAGTGTTGATGTCCAGAGGGACCCAGGTAAGTTGTCCATGTCTTAGTGTGGGTTCTCCTAAACCACACAAAAACATAGTCTTATTCATGGAAAAATATGGTACTCTTCTTTTCAACTATGTACTAGTCTACTCAGCCAATATGCACCAATTGAGGTATGTACTAAATAAGTAACATACTGTAAGTGCAAATCTGGTGATTTTATTAAACCAATAGGGGTATATGACCTGTTTGTTCCTTCCCCGACACTGAGTAATATTTACAGATTTTGTTCCCTTTCAATCCATTGTTCTTTACTCACAAAAGCAAAACCTCTCCATAACTTTATTAAACTCAACATGTATTGAACATTTATACCGTAACACCCTCTCTTGTTTATATTTATTGAGCTTCTTAGTATAGCAGAATCCATTTATACGCCGTGCCTTGAGCAAGACTGAGCATAACTTCATGGAACAAAAGAATCTGAGAACACCGCAGGTAGCTGACAAGTCAACTGAGGTCCAATTAAAATGCATATAGCGCTTTAGCACAATTGAGCTGAACAGCTTAATTCCTGGACGTGCATTAGTTTATGGTAGTTTGACTACCCAGCCACCATTACCCATTTCTAAAAAACATTTCTATGAATCGGAATAATTTGCCGCTGATGCCACAAAGGTCATTTGTTACTTTAAAAAGGCTACTAATAAGATTTTTTTTTATTATTATCCTTCTTAATGTTATGCGAAGATAGAAATCTAAAAAAAAATCAGATTTTGTTAAATTGCAGGTTGAAGAGCATGAATTATGTCTATTAAACAAATAGCATGCATTCAGTCCTTGAACACTTTTCATTTCTCTTAGAAAATACATTCCAACCCTGACAATGCCTCTGTAAGTGATAAGATACGCAGTTCAAATTGATAATTTTTCAACATTGCCCAGGACAGATCAGCAATATATTTATAAAAATTAAAAGTAAAGTAATGCGAGAACAAACCCAATAACCTGAGATCTCACCGAGAATTTACGGAAGAAAACAGTTTCAGCTGTTAAAATTAATCTGTCACCTGTCACTAAAAACTACCCACTAAGTATGTGTTTCAAGGCACAGCAACTAGTAGTAAAATGGAGGGAGCTATATTGCGGTGCCATCTTAATTCACTCTCCTGGTATGCCACTCAGTTTGTACTATTATTGGTGATGTCGCTACAAGGAGCGAGGGGGGGCAATTGCTTCTTACTGCAGATCTTCATGGCCGGTGGAGAGATCAAAGATCTCCCTCACCGGTGTTCTATCAGATTCTGCTCCCACAGTGCTTGGCAATCTCCAGAGCAGCTCCGCTTCTTCTGTGACACAGGATGCCGGTACCCACACCCTCTGCTGCCTCCCCCCCATCCGTTCCTCTGTTGAATTCCACAGTTAGCACTGGCTGTGTAGTAAGGTTCTACGTCTGGCTCCGTGGGGGCGGAGTTATGATGCGATATTGTAGGCAGGTGGAAGCAGGCTTAAGACCCTTCTACACAGAGAAATGGATGGGGGAGGGAGGAGGGAGCTGGCAGAGAGGAGTGAGCACTGGCAGCCTGTGTCACAGAGAAGGCAGAAATCTTGGGGGAAAGACAAGCAAATTCCCCCACTGGACCACCAGGAATAAGGATTCCCCCCTCCCTGGCCAAAGGGATTATAAGATATATCCCCTCACTACTGGCCCATCACAACTCCTACCTCCAACATCTGCCCTGCCACCTACTCCCCCTATCCTAAAATTGCAGCTGGGACCAGCCGTAGGGGTAAAGACACCATCATGATAATGCTAACGTATTTTGCGTCTCATGGTTTTTATCCCAAAGGTTTTTGGGTGAATTATGTATGGTATATTATCTATAGGCTCAGAATTCATTAGAGCCTATGTGCAATCATTCTCATCTGTGATATACAGATAACACCAACAACGTACAGTATATACAGTAGTTCGGAACACCTGCCTTGAAAAGACTTCTCATTGAGTTGCATTGGGAAGTCTTTTATTGGACAGCCACAGAAAGGCTGGGCAGGGTTAGAAGGGGATGACTTGCAAAGACAACAGACAAGAGAAGTGCAGCTTTTGCAAGCTATTTTTAGATATGCACCCAATGTAAACATTTATAATTAAATACATGCATGTATTCATTGGGGGTATACACTGATCATTAAACATTAATTCAAACACCATTAAATCCACTGACAGATACAATTAATAAGATTGATTATTTCATTATAATGGCACCTGAAAAGGGGTGGAATTTATTAAGTAGCAAGTGAATAGTCAGTTCTTGAGTTTCATGTGTTGGAAACGGGAAGAATGGGGAAGCGAAGAGATCTGAGTGACTTTGAAAAGGACCAAAAGGGATGGTGAGACCACTGGGTCACATCATTTCCACAACAGCAAGTCTTGTGTGGTGTTCCCAGTATGCAGTGGTTAGTACCCACCAAAAGTGGTGCAAGAAAGGACAACTGGTGAACCAGCATCATGGTCATAGGTGCCCAAGGCTTATGGGAAGCAAAGATTAGCCTGTCTGGTCTGATCACACAGAAGAGCTGCTGTATCTCAAATTGTTGAAAAACATAATACAGACCATGGTAGAAAAGTGTCAGAACAATGCATCACAGTTTGCTGCATTTTAGATTGCCCATGAGGACCGTTGTCCACTGCCAAAACGTTCTTCAATGACGACATGAGCATCAGAACTGGCAATGGTGTCCCCTGATGGCAGTGGTCTCTTTCGGCAGGATTGCCACACTGCAATAATTGTTCAGGAATGGTTTGAGGAGCATGACAAAAGTTCAAGGTGTTACCTTGGCTTCCAAATTCTCCATATCTTAATCCAATTGAGCATCTGTGGCATGTGCTCGAATAACCAATCTGATCCATGGAGGCACCACCTCGCAACTTGCAGGACTTAGGATATGCTGCTAATGTCTTGGTGTCATTTATCACGGGACACATTCAAAGGTCTTGGAAAGCCCATTCCTTTAATGCAGCTTTTTTTGACAGCATGATTCTACACAATATTAGGCATGTGGTTTTAATGTTGTGGCCGATCAGTGATTTTTATTTTTATTCAATTTGGACAGTGGAGAGTCCCTTTATATCTGTGAGAAAAGCTGATTGCTGACTCTTACCATTCAACCCCAGCTGCAGCAGGTCTGAAGTCCATCCTCTGCTATTAGCTATGACATCTGCTCTCACCATCATCCCTTCCTTAGGGGAAGGAACATTTCTATAGTACCCCCTCGCACGGAATTTAATGACACTTTTCCCTGAGTGTCTATTGCTTGCGCTAACTTTATCACTACTTTCCTATGCTGCTCTATACTGCATCAACTCAATGTTGCCTCCTTTCTCCTGTACCTGTGCCAGTTTAGAACGCTGTTGTCACCTGTCACTGGCTTTCTAACGAACATCATTATTACAGCTGATAACAGTTTTCTCATCATGTGCTTGCTGACATGATGAAGCTGTGACAAGTGGCAGATCTGTGACAGCGTCACCTGCAGGGATCAATCTACTCGGATACATCCAAAATAAAGACCAAGGCTAGACACTCCGGGGCATCCTAAGAAACAAGCAGGTTAGTCAAGATATACATCAGGAACAGGTTTTGCCTAAACATAATGCTATAATTGACTAAATACATCAAGCTATATGACAGTGAACCTATATTAACTCTTCGGGGTGAAATTTCCATGTAGGTAGATCTCTGCGAGAAATGATCAAACACAAGTGTTTAATTGTTAATGGTAAAACAACTGACTGAAAGTGGAGACATTGAGTCAAAGACTCTCTCTAATAATGTATTCTATCAATCCACAGAAGCATTTTTTTGTAACTCAGCCTTGACCAACTAGGACAGAATCCTGGCCTCCAACATTATTCTTTGCATGGAACAGCCATGTGTGGGTTTCTTGCACAAACCAGTAGATTCCAAAAATGAGAAGTGGTCTTTGCTACTGAAAAAAAAAAATCTATTAACTTTTTTTTTAACTTTCTATCACTGTCCTGGCACAGCCAATGGCAATTAACTTAACCACCTTTATGCAGAAAGATAAGTCCTGCGCTCACTCCCATCCCTGGGCGGCATCAATGACTACCGTACACATCAGCCCCATCTTTCTGCATTTGTATCCATTTTTTGTATCACTCAGCCTTGTTACAATGCAGCCGCCCATCCCATGTGTTCCCTATTAAGGGTTAATAATATATAGGGGTGTATATAAAAAATACCCCTTTCTGTCTCATTAGAGATTTTTGCCAGAGGCTCAAGGAAGCAAGGTGAATGGTTAGAGTTAGGACCCACCTAGGGGGGTCTGCCTTGACGTTGGCAGGTGGGCTCATCCTTTCATGGCCATTGGAGGTAACTAAAAAACCTCCATTTGTTTAAAAATACATAGGGATTAAGGAGAGAGAGCGCTGGTAACTTGTTTTTCTTTGTTTTTTAACCACCTTTATGCCTTGAGTATAGGTGACATGACAGCACATGCAGACATCAAGATAACTATATCAGGTATGCCTGAACTTGTATGTACTTTCTAATACAGTGCTCAAACATAGATAAGCTCACACACCATAACCACATACAGGAAGGAGCAGTAAATTACAGGTTTTCTGAAGAAAGAGAAGAGAGTTTACCGCCAACAGTGACTACTGATGGTAAAATGTTGAAGGGGGGATGAGAAAAATTAAGTGAGGGTGGAAGATGGAATCAGGTGAGCATGGAAAGAAAATGATAAGTCAATGGAGAGTGGAATGGAATGCAGGAGAAGCATATGAAATGATAATAAGTAACAACAGAATGCACGAGGGATAAATGAAATCATTGTGAAGAGGGAACCGATATTATAAACCAGGAGATAAATTTAAAATGTCTTTCCAGGCTGAAGGTGGCATCCCGTCTGCAAATAATGCATTATAAAGTATACAAACATTTATAAAATGCAGAAATGATACCTTTGAAATTTGAATTTGGCGTAAAGTTTCCAAGATCCTTTTCACCTCCTCAGGAAGATATGTGTCTACAAACCAGTAGGAACAGCTCTGGGCGTCTGGCATAATTATACAGGACTTTTCTTCTGAATGGACTCAAGGTATGTGCAAGCAACAATTGCACTTGTCATGTTTGAACTCCCACCCCCCCCCCCCCCCCCCCATTCCTTCATGTAGGTCCAACACGTTCAACCTTCACACCAAAGCAGATTAAAACACGTCTCTAATAAGTTTTATTGATTTGATAAGAACCTTACTGCTTTCAAGGCCTGCTTAGCATGAATGAAACCAAGGAATTAGACCTCCCCATAGGAAAGAAATGAATCAATGCTTTCCTATGGGAAAATCGGACACTGGATGTGCTCATGCAGAGAATGTGGATGTCTAGCGTCAGATACCGGACCAAAGGTCCAGTTCAATCCACGAAGCGCCTCCAGTGGCTGTTTGGTAGACAGCCCCAGGAGGCAGACTTAGCGCTGCCATGTAAACATTGCAGTTTCTCTGCACCACTGTACCCAGACCCCTTCACTGAACTGTCATTCCTAACAATATTATCTCCTCTTTAAGATTTTAAATGCAAAATAAAGGCTTTACCTTACATTACATATATAATATTTTCATTATTAGTCTTATCTTGCTGGTATGCCATGGAGAACAGCTGAAATTGGAAGACATCCTTTGTTAACACAGCCAATCAGACTTTTTCTCCAAGTGCTAGGACATAAATGGCTTGTAATGTGGGACTATGTGGTGGTAGAGTAGGCTGTGGGATTGCAAAGTGCTGCAACATTGTAGATCAGGTGACTACCGACATGTTGGTCAACCAGTGAGATCGGAGCTCACACATTGCAAAGTTGAGTCTCTGGGAGGTGATCTAAACTGGAACTGACTGACAGAGCTGTAGCATGTTGTGTTAACCTCAGTCTGGTTTGCCTAACAAACTGGCAGGAGATGTAAATGCTCTAACTCATTAGCTAAAAAATGGCAAGGTGAACAGACTTTAAATTTACATATAGTAATTAATCAAGTGAAAAACTATAAACGTACAATTAGAAACATTATCACATAGTGCGCGTTTCTTGATCTGAAGAATTATCTGAAAAAGAAAAATTGACATAAATGTCCTATAGCAAAAAGAGATCACAGAGGGACAAAATAGATCTTAATAAAGATATTGACTGAATCTGCCATTACACAACTTCTTTTGGCAAATTAATTGGCCTTGCAGTAAATGTGTTTAATCTTCCCCTTATACAAAACCCACAGAACATCACACCTGATAATGATATATAATACACAATGTAATATACAATTTAATTTATATGGGCATCTGCTGGGTGGGCAAACATTCTACAAGGTACATTTAGGATTATGTCCTCAGTAATTATGGATGTTTTTTATCTCTTGACCAATCAGTGCTCTAATCCACAGCTTTATTTGAACTTTCTCATTTTGTATTGTGCATACGGTGTTTATTCCAGATTTCCCGACTCATATTGACATTGAAGAATGAAATATACTGCATTTCTGTTATGATAACCATCATTACATGTTGAAAAAGGCATGGACATTTGCCATATCTGGTATTTTTAATGGCGGTTATAATCAGCCTATAGCCTCCTCTTGGTGATTTATGTATCCATCCATTGATATGCATTCTATTATCCTGTATCATTCTGCTGTACATGTAACTAGTGGTTCTGAACTCTCTCTGTGTTTGTAAATTCACCTGCTCTGTACAATGTGTTACTGAACTTGGTCTGTGCTGCCATCTTGTGGCTATTTACAAACACATTGAACTATATAAACATGTTGAATTTGCAACAAAGGACCACCTTTTAACTTGTTTATACAAATACATGCATGTGTGAATAGCTTTTTAGCAAGATTCTTACAGCCTACACTGTGATATTATGTCTCTCTCTGGCAAAAGGAATCTGCAATTATGTGTTTTAAAGTGTAACCGCTTTATAAGCCATTATAAACTCTTGACCCATTTGAACGGGACCTAAATTATGTATATGGCATTAAATTGGCAATTCATCCTTACAATTAGGTCAGTGACTGATTCTTCAATTAATTCTGCAAAACATCTTAATTAGACCCTACCCAGTGTCAGAGGAATTCTGGTGCACAAGGGGAGATTTCGATATCACCAATTCTTTTTTTGGATTTGATCAAATTACTTGATTTCATCAAACAGTGGGGATCAGCAGATACTGTACAGAGACCCAAATGCAGGTCCAGATCCAGAGGTTAATAACCATGGCTATATTGTAACCTACTTTTTTCACACGTGGAAAGACCAAAGGCAGACGATTGACATCTTGAAATAACAGCCATTATGTTATTTCGGGTCCTCCAAGACTTTGATCTCTGCTACTGCAGAAAATCTCTGACCCCTTAGTACATTAAACTTCACTGATGCCTCCAGATCTTTTTTTAGTCTGCTAAATCTCCTGCTGACCACCCAATTTATTTTTTGTGAATTTGACATGTGTGTCTGTTAGTTTCATATGTTTTACGTTTTCTATAAAGGTTTCCTGTTACATTGCTGTATTTATTTATTCATTTACTTTTACTTTTTTACTATCTTATTTAGTTGTAATTCTTTTTTTTTTTTTTTTTTTGTCCTAAGTCATTTTGTTGAGGTTCATACATATCCAATATAATAACACAACAATGATGTTTGTACCATGTAAGGAAAACAGGAGGAAAGAAGATAAAACCAAGTATGGAAAAAAATACAATAAAAATTACTTGTTTACTTTTTGCTCCATTCGTATTTTTTTCGAGTATAAGGTCTTTATATGTAAACATTGTGCCATTTGTAATACTCATACCTGTGCAGGCACACTCTGTTTACTTTGTATACAATCAGTAATTCTGATACTTGCTACTTCTGATACTTGCTACTTCATTCATTAGGCTTGCTTCTTTTCCTAATAAATACATTTAAAACAAAACAAAAAAAACGACTTGGACTACGGCTTAGAAGAGTGACCGCCTAAAGATCTTACGCAAACATGAATCTGGGAACACCATTGAGGAATAAGAGAGAAGAACCTCTAATTTTTATCTTTATGATATAAAAAAAATCCAGATAATGGATCTTAAATAAAACCTAAGAAACTAGAACAGTAGCAGAAAATAATAAAAATGAAAATAGAAAAAGATAATTTCCAAAGAAAGAAAACAGAAAAATAAGAGCGAGAAAAGAAAGTGGTGAATATATTGTGATAAAGTGAAGGCAGAGAAGCCATTTAACCCCAGGGGGAGTATATGTAGTTTGTGTTTTGTACAACACAAAGCGTTGTTTAGTTATGGGCCCCTGGGGTGGAGTATTTGGAGAGAAGGGAGGGCCAATGCTCCACTCCACAGTTTAGTGGTTTTCATGGGAGACATAGATCCAGGCCAGGGTTTTTTGGACTGTCTCCAACCCACTGTTCAGCTGCTGATAAGCAGTGGGAATAAACCCATCCCTGCTAGACAGGTAAAAGGGGGATTGCTGGCTTCCTCTCAGGAAGCAGGTAGGAGAGAGGGTGTTCTCTCCAGTAAGAGAGTCAAGGAGACCAGGCACTGGGAGTGCTGGCTTGAGGCACTGGGAGTGCTGGCTTGGAGCACTAGGAGTGCGGAAGGAAGCAGTCAAGGCTGGCTTGGAGCACTAGGAGTGCTGAGAGCAGACAAAGACACTAGGTTGGTGAAACCAATACATTTTGTTATAGTTTAACCCCTGATAGATAGGGAATCTGATGTGAGTTAGTGCTCAGACGAGCTAGGCTTTTTGTTATAGGGATTTGTGTTACATCATTGCATTTATGTTTTGTTTGCTGCTGCCTGATGTGTAAATTTACAAATAAAGTTGCCGGGATTATAAGAAAATAAAAGGACTGTGCATGTTTTTGCCCTAGAGGACCGTGCTATCTACAGACAAGGATCACAATATGGTGGAGAATGCAGGCACAGTAGCACATTGAGGGTCTGTGGGTGTGCCAGTCATCCGTTGGTCTGCTTATTAAGGACTTTTATTTTGTCAGACCTGCTAATCGAAAAAAAAAAAAAAAAAAAAAACCACTGTACCTTTAAGACTGTTACCTGCTTGGTGCTATAATGGAGGACCTGCTGAAGGCTCTGGTACAGACAACTGCTGTACAACAAGAGGCAACCGCTAAACAACAAGGCACAAACAGTTTCCTGGCTGCACAGGTTAAGAACCTGAGGGACGCTCAGCAGGAGCATAGAGCTGCCCTTACTGAGGATTTGCAGATTGCCCCCTGCAGGGAGCATGGGGACAAGGGACCCCGTAACCAGGCTACTGACATCCTGCATAAGATAACAGAGGCAGTAGAAGAAGTCTTTAGCAAGCTGAAAAGCATGGAGGAAGCAAAGCGTTATGTTGAGAAACACGCAGAAGAGTCAGAAGGCAAGAAGGATATAATTGAGCCTGAAAGTAGTGATAATGTGGAAGAGGGTGAAAAGGCAGCTGGATCCTCCAAGGAACAAAAAGCAAAAGAAAAAAAGGTAGTAATGAGACCAGCAAAACTAAAGGACAAAGCGGAATTGTCAAGAGGCAGTGATGGTGACACTGATGACATGCGCCAAAGTAGGAAAGGTCAGAGGATTCCGAAGGGAGAACAAGACAAACTGATTACTGAAGTTGACAAGTGTTTATATGAAAATCAAAACATTGCAGCTTCACGTGAAAGCCTCAAACTTGCTCTGAGTGACATCACAACAGATGAAGTCTTAGAAAAAGAGTTGGAAACTAAAACATTTTCAAGCTCAGACACTGAATCTTGCATGTTTCAAGAGAAAGCTGGAAAGGCATTTGGAAACAGAAAGGTACTGAGAAATCTTCCCAAGGCAACAAAAGGAGAAAGAAAGACTGTGGCTGAGGCCAGCAGTGTAAAGTCGGTTTGTGCTATAAAGCATGAGACAAGTAAAAATACACCATGTAAAGGTGATAAGACCAAAGCATGCAGAAACATCCTAAAGAAAACTGCAAAAATGAGAAATAAATGTACGCAAGGCCAAGTGTTGGTCGTAAGCAAAACCCACCCGGAAGGTGCAAGTGAAGCTAGTGGATACAGCCAGGGAAAGAAAAATGAAGCAGAAGCCGCTGATGTTCACCCAAGTGAACAAGTTAAAGGCATGAGAAGCAGACTGACTTGGGGAGTCAGAGAAGACAACAGCGAAGGAGCTGAGCTTAATAGAGAGAAGCAAAGCACCCCAGTTGAGCTAAAAAATGCTGTGCACTGTTTAGTAGCAGAGGCTACCCAAAAAGTGCAACCAGCTGTTGGACAGTTTGGCAGAGAAAAGCAAGGCAGAGAAGTAGTGGCAAAACGAAGTCAAAATAAGAAAGGCAAAGTAGCCGCTTCTGATCTAAGTCAAGAGAGAGCAACAGTTACAGAACCAAGCTGTGGTGACAAGATGGGTATGTCTGCACCTAAGCCCAACCAAGTCGAAAGTGACAATGTAGATGACATTAGCATAGCAGAATTAAATATTTCGGAGACACCTGCTACTGCTACAAGGCCTGGGCGCACTGACTACCTGGAACAGCTGCCAGATTCTGGGAACACAGCCATGGAATTAAAGGCGGAGCTCGGAATGCCTGACTGGCTGTTTGATACCGGGGCTGTCATGACCCAGCGAGAGCCCATGACTGCGTCTCTGCACACCCCCGAGGGAGCAGGGAGACTGCCAGACAGTCCAGAGGAAAGCTTTGCTGACATTGAGAGGTGGCCACTCAAGGCCGAGCAAGCAGAGGATACCCCTGGGAAGGAAACCAAGCAAAGGAAAGAGGAGCTAAGCTGGGAGTCTGGGCCTCCGGCAGAAGAGCAGCGTTCCATACCAGGCCAGGCCGAGCATGATAACATGGAGCTGAGATCAAAGGCTGCATTCATGCAGGAGGAGGTTGCTCTAGACAGCCTCCCTGGCAAACCCCCTGAGGATATAGAGGTGACACCTGCAGCATTAACCGTAGAAAGCAAGGAAGGTTCCCAGGGATTCACAGAACAGATGGAGGATGTTGTGGAGCCCTTCACGGAGGGACCTGTTCCAGTGAAGGATGAGCGCGACTCTGCCTCTGAGGGCGAAGCGAATGAAGTTGGAAGTTCAGGGCACCAGTACGAGAATGAACATAGCGATGCAGAGGAGGACAGGAGAGGGGGTGCCAGTGGATCAGAGAATGATGAAGCTCCTGCAAGGCGGGTTGCAAGTGACTCTGAAGATGAGACGCCTGCTAAGCGCACAGCTGCCAATAAGCGAAAGAAAGTTGCAAAGCATGCAAAAAGTGACTCTGAAGATGAAGCTCCTCTGAAGCGTGTAGCTGCCAATAAACATGTAGCTTCTTCAAAGCATCTGTCTAAGCGGACAACCTCTGCCAAACATTCAGCGAGCGACTCTGAAGATAATGCTCCAGCAAAGAAGGCAGGAAGTGACTCCGATGAGGCTCCCCCGAAGCACACAGCAAGCGATACTGAAGATCAAGTTCCTGCTAAGCGTGCAGTTATTGATCCTGATGATGATGATGTACCTGAGCCAATGGTTATTAATGACGATAAAGCTCCTCCTAAAAGTATTCCTTCTGATTCAGAGGATGAAAAGCCTGCTAAGATAGAAGACAATTCAGAGGATGAATTTCCTAGAATGAAGAGGAAAATTGTGTCTTCTGACGACAGTGAGGACGATTTTAAACCTGACCCTAAGAAGAATAAGAAGTCCTTGCAGCGCAGCTCCAGTAGTGATGATAGTGAAAATGAGGGTACGAAAAAAGAAAGGCCTGAAAGTGAAGGAGATAAAGCAGGGAAAAGGAAAGCGGCAATCTTGACAGACAGTGAAAATGGAAAGAGAGGACAATATAACTATGATGGTAGAACGTACCTAAAAACCCCATTTTGGCTACAAGACCAGACTGAGAAACAACTCCGATGTTTCAACTGCCACATGCAAGGACATATTGCATATAACTGTCCTGAGAGTGAAGAGCCAATACAATATGACTTAGTAATAAGGGCTCTGCATGGGATTGTATTGACTTGCTTAAAGAGGTGTATGGTGACTGGTGGTGGTACAGCACAGATAAAAGTGGTGATGGTGGTAGGGAAGAGCGCACAAGCACTGATAGATTCAGGGAGTGAGGTTACTTTGATGAAAAGTGTTCTGTTCCAGCAAGAGTATGCAGCTGCCCACCTTGGTGGTGTGGCGATTCACAGGGTGGACTGTGAAGCACACCTGATGAAGGTCCACTTAATTGTGCATAATGTAAGGGCTGCCGGTTTGACCGCTAACAAGTGTTATCTAGGATTTGAGGAAGCTAACTATTTGGGTTATCCACTTGGGTGGAGGTTCCTTAAACTACAAGGGAGCAAGGTAGCGGCCATCTACAATAGGCCACTTCCTGTAACTGAGGAGCAAGTCAGGGCTGGTACAGCCCTAGGTGACGTGAATGTTCACGGTTTGTGTTCTAAGGCCGCTCGACCCGATGGGTCTGAGCTGGGGGGAGGATATGTGATAAAGTGAAGGCAGAGAAGCCATTTAACCCCAGGGGGAGTATATGTAGTTTGTGTTTTGTACAACACAAAGCGTTGTTTAGTTATGGGCCCCTGGGGTGGAGTATTTGGAGAGAAGGGAGGGCCAATGCTCCACTCCACAGTTTAGTGGTTTTCATGGGAGACATAGATCCAGGCCAGGGTTTTTTGGACTGTCTCCAACCCACTGTTCAGCTGCTGATAAGCAGTGGGAATAAACCCATCCCTGCTAGGCAGGTAAAAGGGGGATTGCTGGCTTCCTCTCAGGAAGCAGGTAGGAGAGAGGGTGTTCTCTCCAGTAAGAGAGTCAAGGAGACCAGGCACTGGGAGTGCTGGCTTGAGGCACTGGGAGTGCTGGCTTGGAGCACTAGGAGTGCGGAAGGAAGCAGTCAAGGCTGGCTTGGAGCACTAGGAGTGCTGAGAGCAGACAAAGACACTAGGTTGGTGAAACCAATACATTTTGTTATAGTTTAACCCCTGATAGGGAATCTGATGTGAGTTAGTGCTCAGACGAGCTAGGCTTTTTGTTATAGGGATTTGTGTTACATCATTGCATTTATGTTTTGTTTGCTGCTGCCTGATGTGTAAATTTACAAATAAAGTTGCCGGGATTATAAGAAAATAAAAGGACTGTGCATGTTTTTGCCCTAGAGGACCGTGCTATCTACAGACAAGGATCACAATATATAATATAAAATAAGTTTGGAAGCTAATCATTAAAAGATAAGGAGCCAGATGACTACGCCATGGGAGTGAAATTTTACTTACACTATCAATATTATCTAAGAACCACGCAGCAAGCTTATCCAGTGACAAAAAGAATGTTATTCTTCGTACACTTCTTCGTACCCTGGAATCCCAATTTTTCATAACACCTGGGCCTCGATTTAATATTCTTGGATAAGCTTTTCAAATGAAATAATATTTTAGGATGAACTTTTAAAATACATTTTTACAAATATTTAAATATCTAATATACAAATATTTAAAATCTAAATATAAATATATATATTGATATATCATAAAAAAAAAAACTAAAATGTTTAATCTTTTTAAAAGTTTAGCCAAAAATATTAAACTCAAAGCCATAATCAGGCTGCAGCACAGATCTTGTGCATTAGCCTCAGACTGTCCTTAGAAAATAGCTGCAAAAGGGCCTCCCATTCAATAGCGCCACCTTTGGGACAGGTAAAAAAAACTTGAAAAATGTCTCCTAGCAGACGGAATATGCAAGCCAAATAGGTTTTATCAGAATGCAGCTCCACCAAGTATGGTAATGTGATCCGACAATTCCCTCAACCTCTAAAACAAAGCAGAGAGTGTGATGGATATTTTCTGCTCAGCTTTAGAGGATCAACATACCATTGTGAAAAGCATCTAAAAGCGTTCTCTTTGACAGTCAGACACAATGTGATCTTCATCGCTACTGAATTGTTTTTTTTATAGCTAGACAAACATGCACATTAAAAGGCAACAAAGATCAACGCACACAGGTTCTGCACCACTCGGGTCGCCCACTCACTGTCCCAGCAGAATATCACAATCCACGATGCAAACGTAAAAAAAACTAAGAACAGTAATACTTGGATGTTGCAGAAGTGAGGCTAAAGTTTATTCAAGGGAATGCTCCCCCACCAATACGATGTTTCATCTCGAACATGTATCTGAGCCAAAACCTCATATTTGTGGAAGAACGAAACTTTAAACTTTCCACTCACTTCTGCAGCATCCAAGTATTTCCCGTTCTTAGTTTTTTTGCACATTGCACATTGAGTTTCAAAGAATAGTAATGACTTGTCCAAACTTTTAACACTATGATGGAAGATATCTCAGATACCTCATATTATTTCAAACAGGTCTCAAAGGGACACACAAATCACATCTAAACTCATTTAGGATGGGCCCTCTTTACTTACTTTTCCTGTATGTCATAAATGTTTTCTTAGAATTAAATATTTGTCTTGTCTCATATTAATATCGTACAGTGCTTTGAAATATGTTGACACTATATAAATAATCATACCTCTAATTGTAGGTGGTTTTGGTGTACAAATGCTGCCTCTCTGTCTGGCAACGTAAAACATTGTTGTTTCTGGGAAATGACAAAGTTTGCATTTTGACTAAAACATGAAACTAGCTGTCAAACAGACATTACATTTTCCAAGGTCTTAAAATTTGACCTCATTATGGACAGCATTATCATGCCGAACACCATTGACTGGATTCAATGTTTTTAGTAGAGAAGAATTGCATTAGTGCAGTATGTTGATTGAAGCGTGTGCATCCTAGGTTCCCAAAACTTTTCTACGATACCAACTGGATTGGACAAAAGTCTTCAGTACCGATGAGAAGTAACTGTAGTGAGAAGACCCCCCCGACACTGGCATTAAGGTATTTCATGGATTTTTGTTTAACTTTTTCTTTATAGCAGTGGTGGGCCCCAGAATTCTAAACTAAAAAAAAAGATTTATTTTTTAAGTTAGAGTATTCCTTCAAATTAAAGTGCGAGTGTGTTTAATTATGGGTGCATCAACAAAGAAATTGCATTTTTGATATTTACCCACAGCATTTTTTTTGTGGAAGATAAGGCTATGTTTACTTTTCTTATTACATTGCAGAAAAACACAAAACAAATATAGCAATGAAATTTTCATAGTACAGAAAACAAGGCTGTAGTCTTTACAAAAAAAATAATATAAAAACACATTGAAATTCTCTACAGTGAAGGATGCGTTAGGATTTAATTTAATTGCTATAGGGGATTTGCATTTTTTAACCTTTATGTTGAGAAGCCACATAATCTTTTGTACTGTAATAGTTTTATTCCTTTCTTTATTTTTATGTTTACTTAAAATTTGTACATATTGGACTTACAATCAATATGGTCAATAAACAGGTTTCTTATGATACTAGAGGTTTTTACAATGGATATGTTATCATTTTATTTGAAATATTATCTTAAAGTGTGGTTTGTATTTCCTTCTGCTTTTTGAAGAAATTAATTAACATTTCCACTTGTGATGTTTTATAATGTAATCAGGGGGAGTGCGAATGCTAAGCGGATTAGACAGCCGCTTAGGGCACACCAGCACGGAGAAGGATGGCACAATATCTGAGCGATCAGCAGGAGAAGAGCACACAATATTCCCCTGCTATCGGTCACTCCATGTAGTTGGCAGAGTCGCAGACCAGGATAGGGGAGTTTCTGTAACATCTACCCAGTCTGACAGGAAGTACTCACTGAGAGCACCAAACTGCTTCCTGTCAGACCATGGCTTGACCACGCTACAAGGAGGAGGGAGGTGAGCTGGCACAGAGACAACTAGAGGGGCAGGAGAGACAGACAAAGGACTGGGGGAGAGGCACACAGAGGACTGAGGACTGGGGGAGAGGCACACAGAGGACTGAGGGCAGAGGAGTGGCACACAGAGGACTGATGGGGAAGAGAGGCACACAATGGACTGAGAGGGGGAGGAGATCTACGCAGAGTACTGAGGGGGGAGGAGAGGAATACATAGGACTCAGGGGGGAGGAGAGGCACACAAAGGAGTAAGGGGGAATAGATGCACACAGAGAACTGAGGGGGGCAAAGAGGTGCACAGAAGGGCTGAGGGGACAAAGAGATGCACAGAGGAACTGGGGAAGATAAAGAGACACACAGAGTACTGGGTGACAGACTCAGAGACACACAGATGAGTTGGGGGAAGAAGGGAGACACAAAAAGGGGCTGGGGAGAAAGTAACCCACAAAGTTGCTGGGGGGAAAACACACAGAGGGGCTGGAGAAAGGGAAAAAGAGACATACAAAGGAATTGGGGGACAAAGAGACACACGGGTGCTGAAGGAACAAGGAGATACACAGAAGGGCTGTTTTGGAACAAATAGACACACTGAGGGGCTGAAGGGAGAAGACAGACATAAGAAGAGGCTAAGAAGAGACACACAGAGGGACTGGGGGAAGAAAGAGACACACTAAGGTGCTGAGGGAAGAGACACAGAGTGGCTGCTGAAGAGTAAAAAGAGACACACAAAGGACTTGGGGGAGAAAAAGACACACACAGTTGGCAATTTTTGGGGGGGGTGACAAAAGTAGCTGGTCTTGCCAAGGGCGCAAAATATTCTTGCACCAGTCCTGAATATAATCATATCACTAAATATTATAGATGTATTTATTTCAAAGAATGCAGAAGTGTTTCTGAGACTTACTTACAACTAAAGATATTAGTGATTCGTTTTTATATTCTTAACGGAGCCACCAATTGTAAAAAGAAATATTAGTAGTGTAGTGTGTGATGTCCTCCAGGTGACTGTCAGGAATGGGTGCTAGGGAAAAGAACTTTACTGCGTACCACTTCATTAGTTAGGTAGCGTGACAGGTCATATTGAATACCTAAAAAAAGAAGGGCTGCGCCAATGTAACTAGAAATAATAGTCCACAGAAAAGTCTTACTAGAGCAGCAAGGAAAGGTCAAAGTGCTTGGGAAGATTCTTCTTCAGGAATGGGTACATCAGAGTGGTTCAGGATGTTCGTATATATATATATGGAGACAAGAAGGAGATACGGAGGCAGCCAATAGTGCAATAAGTCAAAATCCAGATTTTAGATATATGTAAAAAGATGCTAGTACACTCACATTTAAAAGAGCTATGACCAGCTCTAGTGTAGAGGGCGTACAGCGGTATAATCCCCCCTTATGGGATATGCAGGAGAAGTGCGTCCGTCACAACAGTCTGGATATCCAGGAGTCCAAAAAGGGGATAAAAGGCAACAATAGTGCTCTCAATATGGTAAAATAAAATATAAAATAAATACAATTAATCTCACAAGTCTAGAGCAGGAAACACTGCTCTATGAAAAAGTGTTGGTGGTATGATCCCCACCTTGGATTGCTTTTTAGTACAGAAACAATACAAATGCCAGGGAAAATTAAAATAAAATTTAAAAAAGTGTATATAAAATACAATAAAAAGAAAATTGGCACAACTTAAGTGACCAAAAGACTTTTATTGATAAAATATACAGAATAAAATAACCATAACGGGAATATGGGTATATTGAATACCTGACTGTACAGGGTGTGCTTGTATCCAGCTATGCTTTCATTGAGATACTAGAGAGCATCAGAAGGACACTGTTTCCGGGTTTAGAGGACAAGTCATAGCATAGAAAGGCATATCTCTACCTTCCTGCCAGAGGCCATCAAGTTTTCCATGGGCTCAAACTCCAAGAGTTTCTGTGACCTAACAAAACCCATAATTGCAGACATGTTCTCTGCTGTTAATGCAACCTGATCCAGAAAATATTAGTATTCTCAGAATCTTGCGGTTGATACACCAGAATCACAAGATTAACAAGAAACATAATGGCAATATTCCAGGATGTTAAGATGCATGCTTCACATAGATCCATCATCACCCTCTGTACTTCAGGTTTGTATAAGCAAATCCATCAGAAAGTTCAACATCAATGCAGATACTGGTCACGTGGACAATTGGAAGCCAAGTAAAAGCTTGGAAAATGAAAGTTATGGAGTCAAAACATGAAGTATTGTTGAGTGAAGATGGACCTGAGCAATTCCATTCTCATTGAGCGCTACAATCCTATATTTAGGCGGTTTTGTGCTTTTGTAAATTTAAGGTAAAATGGCTAAAATGGAAAGTAAATCTCTGCGTAAAACCTCCAGTTTATCTATTTTGTCCTTCGATTTGCAATTCCCTGGTGATATATATCATCAAATTCTGTTCATCAGCCCAATTTTTCCTGAAAATAGAAAATTAGAGAAATCCTTGGTGTCGTGCTCCTCCCCCTCAAATAAACAAAAAGGAAAAAACGAATTCGTACCCCAGTCCAGTGCCATGACCAAGTTCTCCCTGTAGCCTGATTGTCCTCAGCTGGTTTCACTTTGTCATGGGATGAAGAACAGGTTGGGGGGAGGACAAAGGCTGTCCATCGATTGTCTGACATCATAGGTAATGTGGCACCAGCCTATTGTGCGTACTGATGTTGGACTCTAATTCGGCACAGGATTAACATCACCAACCCAAAACTCTTGTTCCAGGCTGTCTAATGATGTTCTCAATGACAGACTGGGGGTGGGATTACACCTGTGGCAGCAGAGGGAGAAACACTGCACATACAGACTAAGGCACCATAACCACTTCAACTCACTGAAGTCATCGTAGTGCTCAAAGTAATCCTTTAATAAAACGTTATGTTAAAAAACCTCTGCCTAATCCACGTGATAACTATAGCAGAGCCATACAAAGTAGGTACTTAATTTGGGTTCTCACTAGTTACTATCAAGTTACAGAAGCATTACTATATTTATTTAGGAGTTCTACATGTCAAAGCTTCAAAAAGGCTTAATTAATCAGCTTGAATCTAATTACCAATGGCTTTGAGTTGAATATTTTCTCAGGAAAAGTTATACACGCACATACTTGTCATTTTATTATAAATTACAGTAGTCTAAATAATTACCAGTAATTGATATTCTAAACTCGTAGTTACATAGCTAAACTCAAAATATATGTTATTAAGTGATACGTAAATCAAAAATATATATAACATAAAACATTAATTGTGCAGCAGGTTCATAAATTATAGTTATCATAGAAAGAATCTCACACTGTCATGCGGAAATTAACGTATGTGATCAATATACACCAAAATGAGTATAATTTATAGTTCTAATTTAAAGTAAAAAAAAAAAATTAGTTGTAGTGTAGACAGGTGGGTAGCAATAGGTGAGTGTTTCCTTCATGTCAATGTAATCGGTAATGATATACATCAATACTTATTACTAGTGAATCTGAAGATGAAAATGGTTTAATGTGCTTTACGGAAATTAATTGTTTGTCTGT